>NC_142814.1:1289820-1584464 GCF_049724085.1 Artemia sp. Qi Xiang Cuo
TCTTGGGCTTGGCTGATGTGTTGCGTTAGATAACGTCCTGGCAAATCAATATTTAAACGTTGAACGACATGGCTCTTTTTCTGGAAATCGTGACTAAATAGTCGCCAGCATGCTTCAGTTGGTGTAAAGCAGCGTCCTTTTACATAGGTTTTTGCTTCATTGTAAACCATGCACCGTTTATTTTTGACAATCTTTATGGAAACACAATCATGTCCCTTGTTGATGTATTTATGTAGATACTTTACCTGATATATATTTCCTACATATTCGACATTGATGTCACTTTGGTATTTTATAAGCATATGAGGATTATGTGGCGACATGACGATTATCACGAGTAATTCGACGATTATTAGATTCTTTTCAATAAACAGGACGGTGATGTGAAAATTCTTCTTTATTCATTTTGTCTAATTTGGGATCATAACGACATCGATGCTTTGGTTTTTCAGCATCCGCTAGAGATGTGACTGTATTGTACTGGAAAATCGAAGCGGCACAGGAATTTTCCATTTTTATTAATCATACAATTCGCATTTAGGATTAGATTCCCAAACGGATTATGAGTAATCCACTTTAAAACTAACTCTCTTAATAATGGATCGTTGAAATTTGGGATTTCAGCTGAAATAATATTATCAAAATCAACTGGATTATAGATTCGATCCTGAAGAATCATGATCAATAGCAAATACATATCTGGTAGTCCACGTTTTTGAAACTCAATTTTATACAGATATGCTGCCACCTTTCCGAATATCTGATCCTTACCAATATCATTGATTATATCGTCAATGTCTGTTTAGCAATTCAAGTAATGACATCGGGATATTTACTGTGCAGAGATCGTTCACGCTCTACGCTCTGCCGAGCGTGCTAGTTTACCCATACGAAGAGTACGTCTTGGGAATGAGAAGCATGGTTGGTCATGTAACCCTGACCTCGTTGATTCTTGTGCTAAATCGAAATCCTGGTTTCATGTCTGGAAGGAGTGTGGTATGTCACGGCAAGGTTTGATAAATGAAATTCGTCTGAAAACAAAGCGACATTTTACGAAAGTACTTAAGCAACACCAGGCTAAATCAGTTGCTGAACTATCAAGTAAAGTCACAAGTGAACCTAATTTCGTATGGAAACTGCTCAAAAGAGATAATTCAAAAGCCTATAATGCTTTCAAAATTAACAGTGACCAATGATGGTCACTTTAAAAGTGAATTTTCCGATCCTGATCCATCATTGTCAAACCAATATGAAAGGGAGCTTGATGGTTGCTTAGGCCAATCAACTGATGAGATCAGTTTTATTGTTACTCGATCTGCGGTTACTGAGTGCATTTCAAAGCTACAAAAGAAAACTTCTCGTGGTGTTGATGGTCTCTGTTTACAGCATCTAAGATGTGGGTCCCAGAGGTCCCATATTCTGTTGTGGTATAGTTCCTGATTTGTTTAGTACTGGAGTAATAACCCCGGTATTAAAAAGAGGAGAGCCCAAGGACCAATGTTCTTCTTTTAGACCACTTACGGTGTCACCGGTTTTATGCAAAGTTTTTGAGTTACTAATTATTGACAAGATATCTGTTAAGTGTTATACACCGGATAACCAATTCGGCTTCAAGAAAGGAGTAGGCCGTGATAATGCTCACCATTTGATTGCTAATTTACTTCTACATGCTCATGAAAATAATGAGGTAGTATATTTTGCCGGGTTAGACGTATCTAGAGCTTTCGACACGAGTATACATCCAGATATCTTCTTGACTGCTTATAAGAGTGGAGTCAATATTTCTGTCATCAAGTCGATAATTGATATGTATAAAAAGCTAAATGCCAAAGTTAAGGTTACCATCTCACCTGGTACGGTGGAACTCACTCCTTCAAGTTCCAGTAAAAAAGGGCATTAGTCAGGGCGCTGTTACTTCTACCCCCTGTTTAATAATACTATCATTGTGCCACAACAGAAAGTTCTAACCACATGTATATTTAATGGTATTGATGTTTCGCTACCTAACTATGCTGATGACACCTTTGATATTACTAGAATAGCCTTTGGAATTGAGGAAAATTTTCGAATTCTCGATAGGGAGTATAAACGTATTGGTCTTCGATTTAATGAGTAAGACTTAGATCCTGGGGTTCAATCACCGCTCAGATTGTCCGACAAATGTTCAGTTGGGTGAACACGTTATTAAAGCACAAGATACACTGACGTATCTTGGTGTACCGATTGGGTCAAATCTTCGTGCAACGAGTCAACTTCTAAAAGGTTTTTCTGCCAGAAAATCTAGGAATACGTATGGTTTACTAGTTGCGTTAAAGTTTAAATTTAACCTCCGTATCTTAGCTAGCGTTTATAATGCATTTGCTGTTCAGCATCTACTTGCCCTTGCACCATTTTGGTCTCTTCTTACTGCTTCAGATATTAGGGATATACGGAAGTGTTCCTGCAAGTATGCGAAATATTTGCTAAGGCTGCCTCTCTGTACTAATAACAGCTCACTATCCTTGCGGTATGGAGTTGCAAGTCCAGTGTCCGCGGTACAGAAAAGAAATGAGAGATATCGGAGGCAGATTATTGGTGAAAGCACCTCTGAAATTGTCCGTCTTTGATAACAGGTTTGTTCTTACATATAATTGGCCCAATTTGTGATTTTTTTTTCTTCTTGTCTGTTCTTCTCTGTTTTGGTTCTGTTTGTATTTGTCAGAATTTATTTATTTTTTGTTTTTTTCATTTTATTTCTTTATACTCCATCAGTGTTGTATTTTACATTTATGACGGGCAATAATTTATACATACATACATACATACAAGTGTAATACTTGCTGCTTCTTTAAATTCAGGCCAATCAGATTGCAAGTCACAGTTATACAGAAATCTGAGAGTCCAAGAGGACGAACAACAGCCAAGGCGTCTTCAAAATGTTCAGCAAAGTAGCGTGTTGATCTAACGAATGATGACGGTAGTAAAACTTTTTAGTAATAGTAGTAGCATTTGTAGCAGTAGCATAAGTACTAGTAGCAGTGGTAGTAGTAATTGTGGTAGTAGTAGTAGAAGTAGTAGTGATAGTAGCAGAACTAGCAGCATTAGCAGTCGCAAGTAGTCACAGTTGCAGTCACAAGTAGTCACAGTCTCTGTTTCAAGTTTGACCTTAAAAACCCCATTTTTGATCGTTTCCTTTTCTTAAATTACTAATACACCCCTTTGGTAACCCCCATATACATAGTGTATTTTAATTTAGTTGAATATTCCCTTCAAAATGCCCTGAAAACTTCATCTTAATATTCTAAGCCGTTTTTCAGATATTGATGATACACCATTTTGACAGTCTGTACGCACATAGTGTATTTTGATTTGGTTTAACACTACCCCTCACCCTTCATCAAAAGTTTCACCTAGCGTCTCCCTTAGCATGACCAATGTAGTAGTTATAGTAGTAGAAGTAATAGTTGGAGCATAGGAAGTAGTACTGCCACTCTGACTTACCGCCAACACACGTGATAGCAGTAGTAGAATTAGTAGTAGTAGCAGCAGTAGTATTCATATTGTGCCGTTTGTGTTAGTTGAGCATCTCATCATCATGACCCAATAGTTTCAACTTAATACTTTAAGGCGTTTCTAACATATTGCTGATATGTCCTTTTGATATGCTACATGCACGTAGTTAGTTTTGATATAGTCTAAAATCCTCCTTAACAATTCTTGAAAGTGATCATCGTAATACCATTTTCTTTAGTAATAGTAGTACTATCAGCAGCAGCAGCAGCAGCAGCAATAGTAGTACTACTACCACAACTAGTAGTAGTAAAAACACGCACATAGCCTCTTATTATTAGTACCCCTCCAACATCTCCTGAAAGTTTCAACTTAATACTCCAAGCCGTTCCTTAGATATTGTTGATAGGCTCTTTTGGTAGCCTGAATACACATAGTGCGTTTTGACTTAGTTCAACATCTCTCTAAATATTCTATGAAAGCTTTGCCTTAATACCCTTAGCTTTAGTATTAGCAGTAGTCGTAGTAGTTGTAGCAACAGTAGTAGTAATAGTAGAAGTAGCGGTAGAAGTAGTAATAGATTTATATGCATAACTCCTGTTGATTAGTTCAATATCTCCGTCAATATGCCCTGAATATTATTCAACATCCCTCTCAACATACCCAGAAAGTTTAGAATTAATATTCTAAGCCGTTGCTGAGATATTGCTGATGTATCGCTTTGATAACTTACATGCGAGTTGTGTGTTTTTATGTATTTCAACTTCCTCCTAAACATTCCCTGAAAGCTTCACCTTATCACCCTTAGCCCCAACATTAGTAATAGCCGTGGCAGCGGCGGTAGCATTAGTAGTAGTATGCACATAGTCCCTTTTTTTCAACATCCTCGCTCAGCATACCATAAAAAGTAGTAGTAGTAGAATCAGCAGTAGTTAGAGTAGTAGTAGTAGTAGCATGCCTTTTGGTTAGTTCAAATCCCCCCACAACAGGCCATGTAAGTTTTAATTTGATACTCTAATCCATTCTTAAGATATTACTGACACGCCTTTTTGACAACCTACATGCAAATGGTGTATTTTGATTTAGTAGTAGAGAGGGAGGTGCTACTCCGACCGGGAGTCCATATATGGGCATAGAACCACGTGGTTTATGGTTTTTGTCAGTGAGAATGAAAAAACAGGAACTTTGTCACATTTATGCATGTTTTCTTGGATGTTTATGTGTGTTGGTCGATTTATTTAATGTTTTTAATGGATGTTTTTATGTTTTTTGTCCGTGAGAATGAAAAAATAGGAACTTTGTCACATTTATGTCTGTTTTCTTGGTTTTTGTCAGTGAGAATGGAAAAACAGGAACTTTCACACTTTAATGGATTATTGAGTCTAATGGGAGCAGGTCAATGACACTTCCTTCTTGTTGTTGCTCGATGTAAATGTTATGATCCAGAAATAGTATTTGTTGTTGTTGCTCGAGCCAAATGTTATGAGTTTCCAGGAAACCGTTAGATCACGTGTTTCCTTCTCAGCCAATCAGAGGGCTTGCTTACATAACAATTCGACCTTGAGATTTCGTATATAACGGGCATGCAATGTGATTCAATTATCAGAAAGTATTTTGACACAATGGATAAATTTGATGAATTAGAAGCCTTGGCAACTTCAATTTACCATGTAAGCTCCGTTTTTATTTTCAAAATAAAATTATTTTCCTTGGTCACCCTCCAGTATATTTAGGTAAGTACCCCCCCCCCCTCAAACCTAACCACCTTGCAATCTTTATACTCGATGGAAAACGTAAAATATATTCTTTTACCCTCGAAACCTACCCCCCGCCCATTGTTTTACAACCAAATTCTCGCAAAAAGAAATAATTCTCATTTCGTCAAATTCCTTCCTTCTATATTTCCAGCTAAAGCGACCATTGATTTCTCTCAATTTTTAATGAAAATGCCGTTCTGTTTTGACACAAGACTCCAGTGCGTGGTTAAAATTAGCAGTCACCCCTTTCCATCTGTGTTTAGAAACGCGATGCCCAAAGTCAAAGGAACTATTCTTCCGTTAAAATTATAATACAATGATGGAATAATTAAGCAAAGACGTAATGCTCTATTATGGAGAAATGAAACGGATTATTTTTAAAGTAAGGTCTAACAATATATTTAGGACATTGCGTAAAAGGGGGGAGAGGGAGCAACGCCCCAATTTTAAAAGATTCGTTGTAAGTAAATTATGTAAAAGAGAGGAGAGGGGGCCACGCCTCACTTCTAATAGCTTCATTGTAAGTAAATTATGTAGAAAGGAGGAGGCAATGTCTCAATTCTACCGCCATCAGTGTAAAATGAAAACAAACTGTGCAAGGTTAGAAAGATAGGCAATCGAGGTTTTCAGTGCTTTTACGTAATTCAGTGTTTGTCTGAAAATAGCGGTCAGCTAATTTTGTCTGCAAATTAGCGATAGACCTAGGGTGGGTTAATTTTCCTAACTTTAGGGGGGGGCGTGAATCCGTGATTTTTGGTGAGTAGGGGGTTAGAACTTTTAATTGTGAAAAACTAAACATTAAAATAGATGTGGATCTAACTATCGTGACTAACAAGTTCACGACGACATACAGATATTTTATCTAGTCTACTGTTCAGCACGTGATGGGCGGTCTCGTGACCCCGGGATGGGTTGTGGGGAAGCGGCTATCTCTGATAATATTGACAAATCATAAATGAAATTATACTTGATTCTTACTTCAGTGTCTAACCATTTCTCTTCGAAATTTAGAGATTTTAGCTATAACAATTTTCCTAACTGGAGGTGCGGGCTCGTTCAGCCGTGATGTGTGTATGGGAGGCGGTTAGCACTTTTGATATTGACAAAATAGAAATTAAAAGATAATTGTTTTTTAATTAAGTGTCTAACCATTTCTCTTCGAAATTTAGCGGGTTTAGCTATAACAATTTTCCTAACTTTAGGGGAGGGGGCGTGAATCCGTGATTTTTGTTGAGGAGGGGTTAGCACTTTTAATAGTGACAAAATAGAAATGAAAAGATAATTGTTTCTTACTTCAGTGTCTAACCATTTCTCTTCGACATTTAGCGATTTTAGCTATAACAATTTTCCTAACTTTAGGGGAGGGGGCGTGAATCCGTGATTTTTGCTGGGGAGGGGGTTAGCACTTTTAATAGTGACAAAATAGAAATGAACAGATAATTGTTTCTTACTTCAGTGTCTTAGCATTTCTATTCGATATTTAGCGATTTTAGCTATAACAATTTTCCTAAATTTAGGGGTGGGAGGGGGCGTGAATCAGTGAGTTTTCGGGCGGAGTGGGTTAGAACTTTTAATACTGACAAAATAGAAATGAAAATATAATTGTTTCTTACTTCAGTGTCTAACCATTTCTACTCGAAATTTAGCGATTTTAGCTATAACAATTTTCATAAATTTAGAGGAGGGGGCGTGAATCCGTGATTTTTGTCGGGGAGGGGGTTAACAATTTTAATAGTGAAAAAATAGAAATGAAAAGATAATTGTTTCTTATTTCAGTGTCTAACCATTTCTCTTTGAAATTTAGCGATTTTAGCTATAACACTTTTCCAAAATTTAGGGGCGGGGGCGTGAATCCGTGATTTTTGTTGAGGAGGGGGCTAACGCTTTTAATAGTGACAAAACAGAAATGAAATTTAATTTAAGCACTTTTTTTCAGATGTAATAATGTTTGGTGTGACTAACACGGGATGTATTGGACTGAAATATGCTTCAACTGGCATTATTTTCGAAGCATCTTTCTTACTCCTAGACAATCAACGACTGGAAATTCATAGCTATAAACGGAATATCAGATAAAATATGTATGAGTACAAGAAAAACAGATGGGGTCTAACACTAAATTTTATAAATTGAAATGGCTTTTACGCTAAAACCATACGACCACATAATGAAAATGGCTATGAAATAAAACATGTACAAGAGGAAATTCAGGAAATATGCAGTTTTTTCGGTGTGCAAGCTGTTTATGTTAAGGGAAACGTGCCAACTGATAAACTCTTACTAGAAAAATGTGATAAAAACATAGCATTATTCAATTTAGAAGACTTCAATTGTGAGAAATACCTGCATTCAGTCCAGGACCCAGAAGATGAATTTAGACATTTTTCTCAATTGATACCGGAAAAGATACCTTACATGGAAAAATGTATCAGATATCCAACGCCAAAAACTTGGCCATCCTCATATAAAATGTATTAAACTTTTTTTTTTTTAAATATGTCATTATTTTTTTCAAACTTTTTTAATTATTTTTGATCAATAGATATCTTAACCCTCAACCGTTTTTATTCTTTAGAATAGTCCATCGCCACGAAAATTAGACTTTCAGATTCAACATGCCAGGGAACACACTTTCAAGTTAAGCATGTTGGAGAACCCTAAATAGTCACCCCTAAAAAGGTAAGTTAACCCTAAAAGGTTAAAGAATTTTTCTGAAATTATCTTAAGCCTGAGACGTTTTTATTATTTAGAATAGTCCTTCGCCACGAAAATTAAAATTTCAAATTAAAAATGCCAGGGAACACACATTAAAGTTAAGCATGTTGGAGAACCCAAAATATTCAACCATAAAAAGGTAAGTTAACCCTAAAAGGTTAAAGAAGTTTTCTGAAATTATCTTAAGCCTGAGACGTTTTTATTCTTTAGAATAGTCCATCGCCACGAAAATTATATTTTAAGATTAAACATGCCAGGGAACACACTTTCAATTTAAACAAGTTGGAGAACCCTAAATAGTCATCCATAAAAAGGTAAGTTAATCCTAAAAGGTTAAAGAATTTTTCTGATATTACACTTTCAGATCCAGTATGTCAGGGAACACACTTTCAGGTTCAGCATGTAGGAGAACCCTAAATGCTCATCCCTAAAAAGGTAAGTTAACCCTAAATGGTTAAAGAATTTCTCTATTTATGCAGAGTTTCAACTAGCAATGGCTAAGTTTGCTAAAGACAAGCTATTTTCTTGCGAAAACACACAAAATCAGAAAAAATGTTCAATGTTCCTCTAGTACCTACTCAATTAGTCTAAAAATTAAGATATTTATGCACAGTTTCAACTAGCTATAGCAAAGTTTGCTAAAGACAAGCTATTTTCTTGCGAAAACACAAACAAAATCAGAAAAAATTTTCAATGTTCCTTCAGTACCTATGCAATTAGTCTGAAAATTATGATATTTATGCAGAGTTTCAATTAGCTATGGCTAAGTTTGCTAAAGACAAGCTATTTTTTTGCAAAAACACACAAAATCAGAAAAAATGGTCAGGGTTCCGTTAGTACCTACGCAATTAGACTAAAAATGAAGATATTTATGCAGAGTTCCAACTAGCTATGGCTAAGTTTGATAAATACAAGCTATTTTCTTGCGAAAACACAAACAAAATCAGAAAAAATGTTCAATGTTCCTTTAGTACCTACGCAATTAGTCTAAAAATGATTATATTTATGCAGAGTTTCAACTATCTATGGCTAAGTTTGCTAAAGACAAGCTATTTTCTTGCGAAAACACACAAACTCAGAAAAAATGGTCAGTGTTCCTTTAGTACCTACGCAATTAGACTAAAAATGAAGATATTTATGCAGAGTTTCAACTAGCAATGGCTAAGTTTGCTAAAGACATGCTATTTTCTTGCGAAAACACACAAACTCAGAAAAAATGTTCAATCTTCCTCTAGTACCTATACAATTAGACTAAAATTGAAGATATTTATGCACAGTTTCAACTAGCTATGGCTAAGTTTGCTAAAGACATGCTATTTTCTTGCGAAAACACAAACAAAATCAGAAAAAATGTTCAATGTTCCTTTAGTACCTACGCAATTAGACTAAAAGTGAAGATATTTATGCAGAGTTTCAACTAGCTATGGCTAAGTTTGCTAAAGACAAGCTATTTTCTTGTGAAAACACACAAACTCAGAAAAAATGTTCAATGTTCCTTTAGTACCTACGCAATTAGACTAAAAATGAAGATATTTATGCAGAGTTTCTTCTATCTATGGCTAAGTTTGCTAAAGACAAGCTTTCTTCTTGTGAAAACACACAAAATCAGAAAAAATGTTCAATGTTCCTTTAGTACCTACGCAATTAGACTAAAAATGAAGATATTAATGCAGAGTTTCAACTAGCTATGGCTAACTTTGCTAAAGGCAAGCTATTTTCTTGCGAAAAAACACAAAATCAGAAAAAAATGTTCAATGTTCCTTTAGTACCTACGCAATTAGGCTTAAATGAAGATATTTATGCAGAGTTTCAACTAGCTATAGCTAAGTTTGCTAAAGACAAGCTATTTTCTTGCGAAAACCTACAAAATCACAAAAAATGTTCAGTGTTCATTTAGTACCTACGCAATTAGGATAAAAATGAAGATAATTATGCATAGTTTTAACTATCTATTTCGATTTTTTATACGGAAGTGCTATTTTCTTGCGAAAACACGCAAAATCAGAAACTATTTTATAATTTACTTGAGTACATACACAATTCGGCTCCATAATATATGAGTTATGCTTAGTTTATAGTAGATAAGGCTAATTCTAATCTTTTGCAGCTATTATCTAGCGACATCCCACAAACTCAGCCATAAAGATCTATTTTCATTTACTAACTAAACACTTAGACTAAAATTGAAGTTATTTTTGAAGAGTTTCAACTAGCTATGGCTAAGTTTGCTAAGGACAAGATATTTTCGTGCGAAAACACACAAACTCAGAAAAAAAGTTTAATGTTGCTTTAGTACCTACGCACTTGGACTAAAATTAATATATTTATTCAGAGTTTCAAAAAAATATTTCTAAGTTTAATAAATACAATATATAATATAGAGAAAACAAAAAAACTAAGACAAAATGTTAAATGTTCCTCTAGTACCTACGCAATTAGGCTGAAATGAAGATATTTATGCAGAGTTTCAACTATCTATGGCTAAGTTTGCTAAAGACAATCTATTTTCTTGTGAAAACACACAAAATCAGAAAAAAATGTTCAATGTTCCTTTAGTAGCTACACAACAAGGCTAAAAATTAAGATATTTATGCACAGTTTCAACTAGCCATGGCTAAGTTTGCTAAACACAAGCTGTTTTCTTGCGAAAACACAAAAACTCAGAAAAAAAGTTCAATGTTCCTTTAGTACCTACACAATTAGACTAAAAATGAAAATATTTATGCAGATTTTCAACTAGCTATGGCTAAGTTTACTAAAGACAAGCTATTTTCTAGTGAAAACCCACAAACTCAGAAAAAATGTTCAATGTTCCTTTAGTACCTACACAACTAGGCAAAAAATGAAGATATTTATGCAGAGTTTCAACTAGCTTTGGATAAGTTTGCTAAAGACAAGCTATTTTCGTCCAAAAACACAAAATCAGAAAAAATGTTCAATATTCCTTTAGTACATATGCAATTAGGCTTAAAATGAAGATTTCTATTCAGAGTTTCCACGAGCTATGGCTAAGTTTGGTAAAGACAATCTATTTTCTTGCAAAAACAAACAAAATCAGAAAAAATGTTCAATGTTCCTTTAGTACCTACACAACTAGGCTACAAATGACTATATTTATGCAGGGTTTCAACTAGCTATGGATAAGTTTGCTAAATACAAGCTATTTTCTTGCGAAAACACACAAACTCAGAAAAAATGTTCAATGTTCCCTTAGTACCTACACAACTAGACTAAAAATGAAGATATTTATGCACAGTTTCAACTAGCTATGGCTAAGTTTGATAAAGACAAGCTATTTTCTTGCGAAAACACACAAATCGGAAAAAAGTTCAATGTTCCTTTAGTACCTACACAATTAGGCTTAAATGAAGATATTTATGCAGAGTTTCAACTAGCTATGGCTAAGTTTGCTAAAGACAAGCTATTTTCTTGCGAAAACACAAACAAAATCATAAAAAATATTCATTGTTCCTTTAGTAGCTACGCAATTAGACTAAAAATGAAGATATTTAATCAGAGTTTCAACTAGCTATGGCTAAGTTTGCTAAAGACAAGCTATTTTCTTGCGAAAACACACAAAATCAGATAAAATGTTCAATGTTCCTTTAGTACCTACACAATTAGGCTAAAAATGAAGATATTTATGCACAGTTTCAACTAGCTATGGCTAAGTTTGCTAAAGACAAGCTTCTTTCTTGCAAAAACACACAAAATCAGAAAAATGTTCAATGTTCCTTTAGTACCTACGCAATTAGGCTGAAATGAAGATATTTATACAGAGTTTCAACTATCTATGGCTAAGTTTGCTAAAGACAAGCTATTTTCTTGCGAAAACACACAAAATCAGAAAAAATGTTCAATGTTCCTTTAGCACCTACGCAATTAGGCTTAAATGAAGATATTTATGCAGAGTTTAAACTATCTATGGCTAAGTTTGCTAAATACACGATCTTTTATTGCGAAAACACAAACAATAACATCAATTATATTCAAAGGTCCTTGAGTAAATACGCAATTAGTCTAAAAATGAAGATATTTATGCACAGTTTCAACTAGCTATGGCTAAGTTTGCGAAATACAAGATATTTTCTTGCGAAAACACACAAAATCAGAAAAAATGTTCAATGTTCCTTTAGTACCTACACAATTAGGCTAAAAATGAAGATATTTATGCACTGTTTCAACTAGCTATGGCTAAGTTTGCTAAAGACAAGCTATTTTCTTGCAAAAACACACAAAATCAGAAAAAATATTGTTAGGTTAGGTTAAGTTAGATTAGGTTAGGTTAGCCTATGTACGCGCGCATATAGGTTAGGTTAGGTTGGATTAAGTTAGGTTAGGTTAAGTTAGGTTAGGTTAAGTTAGGTTAGATTAAGTTAGGTTAGGTTAAGTTAGGTTAGGATAGGTTAGATTAAGTTAGGTTAAGTTAGGCTAGGTTAGCCTACGTACGCGCGCGTACTTAGGCTAACCTAACCTAACTTAGCCTAACCTAACTTAATCTAACCTAACCTAACCTAACTTAGCCTAACCTAACTTAATCTAACCTATCTTAACCTAATTTAACCTAACCTAACCTAACTTAATCCAACCTAACCTCACCTAACCTATTTGCACGCGTACGTAGGCTAACCTAATCTAACTTAACCTAACCTAACAATATTTTTTCTGATTTTATGTGTTTTCGCAAGAAAATAGCTTTTCTTTAGCAAACTTAGCCATAGCTAGTTGAAACAGTGCATAAATATCTTCATTTTTAGCCTAATTGTGTAGGTACTAAAGGAACATTGAACATTTTTTCTGATTTTGTGTGTTTTCGCAAGAAAATATCTTGTCTTTACCAAACTTAGCCATAGCTAGTTGAAACTCTGAATAGATATCTTCATTTTAAGCCTAATTGCGTATGTACTAAAGGAACATTGATCATTTTTTCTGATTTTGTTGTGTTTTCGCAAGAAAATAGCTTGTCTTTAGCAAACTTAGCCATAGATAGTTGAAACTCTGCATAAATATCTTCATTTAAGCCTAATTGCGTAGGTACTAAAGTAACACTGAAAATTTTTCTGATTTTGTGTGTTTTCGCAAGAAAATAGCTTGTCTTTAGCAAACTTAGCCATAGCTAGTTGAAGCAGTGCATATATATCTTAATTTTTAGTCTAATTGTGTAGCTACAAAAGGAAAATTGATCATTTTTCTGATTTTGTGTGTTTTCACAAGAAAATAGCTTGTCTTTAGCAAACTTAGCCAAAGCTAGTTGGAACTCTGCATAAATATCTTCATTTTTAGTTTAATTGTGTAGGTACTAAAGGAACATTGAACATTTTTTCTGATTTTGTTTGTGTTTTCGCAAGAAAATAGCTTGTCTGTAGCAAACTTAGCAATAGCTAGTTGAAACTCTGCATAAATATCTTCATTTAAGCCTAATTGTGTAGATACTAAAGGAACATTGAACATTTTTTCTGATTTTGTGTGTTTTCGCAAGAAAATAGCTTGTCTTTAGCAAACTTAGCCATAGATAGTTGAAACTCTGAATAAATATCTACATTTCAGCCTAATTGAGTATGTACTAGAGGAACTTTGAAAATTTTTTCTGATTTTGTGTGTTTTCGCACGAAAATAGCTTGTCTTTAGCAAACTTAGCCATAGCTAGTTGAAACTGTGCATAAATATCTTCCATTTGAGTCTATTTGCGTAGGTACTAAAGGAACATTGAACATTTTTTCTGAGTTTGTGTGTTTTTGCAAGAAAATAGCTTGTCTTTAGCAAACTTAGCCATAGCTAGTTGAAACTCTGCATAAATATTTTCATTTTGAGTCTAATTGAGTAGGTACTAAAGGAATATTGAACATTTTTTCTGATTTTGTGTGTTTTCGCAAGAAAATAGCTTGTCTTTAGCAAACTTAGCCATAGCTAGTTGAAACTCTGCTTAAATATCTTTATTTTTGGTTTAATTGCGTAGGTACTAAAGGAACATTGAAAATTTTTTCTGATTTTGTGTGTTTTTGCAAGAAAATAGCCTGTCTTTACAAAACTTAGCCATTACTAGTTGAAACTCTGATTAGATATCTTAATATTAAGTCAAATTGCGTTTGTACTAGAGGAACATTGATCTTTTTTTCTTATTTTGTTTGTTTTCGAAAGAAAATATCTTGTCTTTAGCAAACTTAGCCATAGCTACTTGAAACTCTGCATAAATATCTTAATTTTTAGCTTAATTGCGTAGGTACTAAAGGAACATTGAACATTTTTTCTGAGTTTGTGTGTTTTCACAAGAAAATAGCTTGTCTTTATCAAACTTAGCCATATATAGTTGAAACTCTGCATAAATATCTTCATTTTTAGTCTAATTGCGTAGGTACTAAAGGAACATTGAACATTTTTTCTGAGTTTGTGGGTTTTCACAAGAAAATAGCTTGTCTTTAGCAAACTTAGCCATAGCTAGTTGAAACTCTGCATAAATATCTTCACTTTTAGTCTAATTGCGTAGGTACTAAAGGAACACTGACCATTTTTTCTGATTTTGTTTGTGTTTTCGCAAGAAAATAGCTTGTCTTTAGCAAACTTAGCCATAGATAGTTGAAACTGTGCATAAATATCTTCATTTTTAGTCTAAGTGCGTAGGTACCAAAGGAACATTGAACATCTTTTTTGATTTTGTGTGTTTTCGCAAGAAAATAGCTTGTCTTTAGCAAACTTAGCCATAGCTAGTTGAAACTTTGCATAAATATCTTCATTTTTAGTCTATTTGCGTAGGTACTAATGGAACATTGAACATTTTTTCTGATTTTTGTGTTTTCGCAAGAAAATAGCTTGTATTTAGCAAACTTAGCCATAGCTATTTGAAACTGTGCATGAATAAATAAATTTTAGCCTACTTGTGTAGGTACTAAAGGAACATTGAACATTTTTTCTGATTTTGTTTGTGTTTTCGCAAGAAAATAGCATGTCTCTAGCAAACTTAGCCATAGCTAGTTGAAACTGTTTATAAATATCTTTATTTTTAGTCTAATTGCGTAGGTACTAAAGGAACATTGAACATTTTTTCTGATTTTGCGTGTTTTCGCAAGAAAATAGCATGTCTTTAGCAAACTTAGCCATAGCTAGTTGAAACTCTGCATAAATATCTTCATTTTTAGTCTAATTTTGTAGGTACTAAAGGAACACTGACCATTTTTTCTGATTTTGTGTGTTTTCGCTAGAAAATAGCTTGTCTTTCGCAAACTTAGCCATAGCTAGTTGAAACTCTGCATAAATATCATCATTTTCAGCCTAATTGCATAGTTACTAAATGAATATTGAACATTTTTTCTGATTTTGTTTGTGTTTTCGCAAGAAAATAGCTTTTCTTTATGAAACTTAGCAATAGCTAGTAGAAACTGTGCATAAATATCTTCACTATTAGTCTTATTGCGTAGGTACTAAAGGAACCTTGACCATTTTGTCGGAGTTTGTTTGTGTTTTTGCAAGAAAATCGCTGGGATTTAGCAAACTTAGCTATAGCTACTTGAATCTCTTAATAAATATCATCATTTTTAGCCTAATTGCGTAGGTACTAAAGGAACATTGAACATTTTTTCTGAGTTTGTGTGTTTTCGCAAGAAAATAGCTTGTCTTTAGCAAACTTAGCCATAGCTAGTCGAAACTCTGCATAAATAGAGAAATTCTTTAACCATTTAGGGTTAACTTACCTTTTTAGGGATGAGCATTTAGGGTTCTCCTACATGCTGAACCTGAAAGTGTGTTCCCTGACATACTGGATCTGAAAGTGTAATTTCAGAAAAATTCTTTAACCTTTTAGGGTTAACTTACCTTTTTAGGGGTGACTATTTAGGGTTCTCCAACATGTTGAACTTGAAAGTGTGTTCCCTGGCATGTTGAATCTGAAAATCTAATTTTCGTGGCGATGGACTATTCTAAAGAATAAAAACGTCTCAGGCTTAAGATAATTTCAGAAAAATTCTTTAACCTTTTAGGGTTAACTTACCTTTTTATGGATGACTATTTAGGGTTCTCCAACATATTTCCTGAATTTCCTCTTGTACATGTTTTATTTCATAGCCATTTTCATTATGTGGTCGTATGGTTTTAGCGTAAAAGCCATTTCGATTTATAAAATTTAGTGTTGGACTCCATCTGTTTTGCTCGTACTTATACATATTGTATCTGATGTTCCATTTATAGCAATGAATTTCACGTCGTTGATTGTCTAGGAGTAAGAAGGATGCTTCGAAAATAATGCCAGTTGAGGAATATTTCAGACCAATATATTCCGTGTTAATCACACCAAACATTATTATATCTGAAAAAAAAGTGTTTAAATTAAATTTCATTTCTATTTTGTCACTTTTAAAAGTGCTAACCCCTCCCCAACAAAAATCACGGATTCATGCCCCCTCCCCTAAATTTAGGAAAATTGTTATAGCTAAAATCGCTAAATTTTGAAGAGAAATGGTTAGACACTGAAGTAAGAACCAAGTATCTTGTCATTTCTCTTTTGTCACTCTTAAAAGTGCTAACCCCCTCCCCAACCAAAATCATGGATTCACGCCCCTCCCCTAAATTTAGGAAAATTGTTATAGCTAAAATCGCTAAATTTCGAAGAGAAATGGTTAGACACTGAAGTAAGAAACAATTATCTTTTCATTTCTATTTTGTCACTATTAAAAGTGCTAACCCTCTCCCCAACAAAAATCACGGATTCACGCCCCCACCCTCCCCTAAATTTAGGAAAATTGTTATAGCTAAAATCGCTAAATTTCGAAGAGAAATGGTTAGACACTGAAGTAAGAAACAATTATGTTTTCATTTCTATTTTGTCACTATTAAAAGTGCTAACCCCTTCCTCAACAAAAATCACGGATTCACGCCCCCTCCCCTAAATTTAGGAAAATTGTTATAGCTAAAATCGCTAAATTTCGAAGAGAAATGGTTAGACACTTAAGTAAGAAACAATTATCTTTTCATTTCTATTTTGTCACTATTAAAAGTGTTAACCCCCTCCTCAACAAAAATCACGGATTCACGCCCCCTCCCCTCAATTTAGGAAAATTGTTATAGCTAAAATCGCTAAATTTCGAAGAGAAATGGTTAGACACTGAAGTAAAAAACAATTATCTTTTCATTTCTATTTTGTCACTATTAAAAGTGCTAACCCCCTCCTCATTAAAAATCACGGATTCACGCCCCCTCCCCTAAATTTAGGAAAATTTTTATAGCTAAAATCGCTAAATTTCGAAGAGAAATGGTTAGACACTGAAGTAAGAAACAATTATCTTTTCATTTCTATTTTGTCACTATTAAAAGTGCTAACCCCCTCCTCAACAAAAATCACGGCTTCAAGCCCCCTCCCCTAAATTTAGGAAAAGTAACCCACCCTAGGTCTATCGCTAATTTGCAGACAAAATTAGCTGACCGCTATTTTCCGACAAACACTGAAATACGTAAAAGCACTGAAAACCTCGATTGCCTATCTTTCTAGCCTTGCACAGTTTGTTTTCATTTTACAATGATGGCGGTAGAATTGAGACATTGCCCCCTCCTTTTTACATAATTTACTTACAACGAAGCTGTTAGAAGTGAGGCGTTGCCCCCTCTCCACCCTTTTACATAATTTACTTACAACGAAGCTGTTAAAAGTGAGGCGTTGCCCCCTCTCCCCCCTTTTACATAATGTCCTAAATATATTGTTAGACCTTAATTTGAAAAGAATCCATTTCACTCCCCCAAAATAGAGCATTACGTTTGTGCTTAATTATTGCATCATTGTGTTATAATTTTGACGGAAGAATAGTTCCTTTGACTTTGGCCACCGCGTTTGTAAACACAGATGGAAAGGGGTGACTGCTAATTTTAACCACACACTGGAGTCGTGTGTCAAAACAGAACGGCATTTTCATTAAAAATTGAGAGAAGTCAATGGTCGCTTTAGCTGGAAATATAGAAGGAAGGAATTTAACGAAATGAGAATTATTTCTTTTTGCGAGAATTTGGTTGTAAAACAATGGGGGGGGGGTAGGTTTCGAGGGTAAAAGAATATATTTTACGTTTTCCATCGAGTATAAAGATTGCAATGTGGTTAGGTTTGAGGGGGGGGGGTACTTACCTAAATATATTGGAGGGTGACCAAGGAAAATAATTTTATTTTGAAAATAAAAACTGAGCTTACATGGTAAATTGAAGTTGCCAAGGCTTCTAATTCATCAAATTTATCCATTGTGTCAAAATACTTTCTGATAATTGAATCACATTGCATGCCCGTTATATACGAAATCTCAAGGTCGAATTGTTGTGTAAGCAAGCCCTCTGATTGGTTGAGAAGGAAACACGTGATCTAACGGTTTCCTGGAAACTCATAACATTTGGCTCAAGAAACAACAACAAATACTATTTCTGGATCATAACATTAGCATCGAGCAACAACATGAAGGAAGTGTCATTGACCTGCTCCCATTAGACTCAATAATCCATTAAAGTGAGAAAGTTCCTGTTTTTCCATTCTCACTGACAAAAACCAAGAAAACAGACATAAATGTGAGAAGGTTCCTATTTTTTCATTCTCACGGACAAAAACCATAAAAACATCCGTGAAAAACATCAAATAAATTGACCCACACACATAACAATCCAAGAAAACAGACATAAATGTGAAAAAATTCCTTTTTTTTCATTCTCACTGACAAAAACCATAAATCATCCAAGAAAAACATCAAATAAATCGACCAACACACATAGCCATCCATGAAAACATCCATAAATGTGACAAAATTCCTGTTTTTTCATTCTCACTGACAAAAACAATGAACCACGTTGGTCTATGCCCATATATGGACTCCCGGTCGGATCAATAGGGTCATCTCTACTTTTAGTTCTAATTCCCCCTCAATACTTGCTGCAATTTTCATCTTTATACCCTTAGCCTTAGTAGTATTAGAAGTCGTAGCAGTAGTAGTAGCAGTAGTAGTAACAGTAATAGCAGTAGTAGAAGTAGCAGCAGTATAGTATACACATATTTCCTTTTGGTCAGTTGAACGTCCCCCTCATCATGCTCTAAAAGTTTGAACTTAATACTCCAAGCTATTCCTGAGATATTGCTGATAGACCCTTTTGACAACCTGTTTGCACATAGTGTGTTTTGATTTAGTTCAACTTCCCCCTCAATATTCTCCGAAATTTTCACCTTAGTACACTCAATCTTAGTAGCAGTGGCAATAAACGTGGTAGTTGTAGTAGTAGTAGGAGTAGCGGTAAAAGTAGTAGTAATAGTAGAAATTGTACCAGCAGTAGTAGCAGTGTATTAGTTGTAGTAATAGTACTAGTAGCAGCAGTAGTAATAGCAGCAGTAGTAGTAACAGTGGTGGTAGTAGTACCGGGCACATATTGCATTTTAGTCAATTGATCATCACCCTTATTATTCCCTGAAAGGTCCAACTTAATATCATAAGCCATTTCTGAAGTATGACCTTTTGACAATCTGCATAAACATGTTGTATTTTGGTCTAGTTAAACACTCCCCTCAACATTCCCTGAAAGCTTCACCTGAATTTCCTTGATCTTGTTCGACCAAAAAGGTTAAACATTTCACCTTTTCCCTATAACAACTACTTTATGTAAGCAATGGCTGAATTGTATATTTTACAGCCCTTGCCCCAAAGGCTCTGGAAGGGGGCAGGAGGTTATAATCTCCGCAGGCATATATTAGACCTTTCAACTATGCTGAATAAAGTGGATATCTCAAAACTATGATCGGAAGTATTTAGGGGAAAGGGAGGCATGGGAAGGGGGCTGGTCACCCTTCAATCATTTTTGACTCTTAAAAAGGGCACTAGAATTTCCAATTTAAATCGATTGAGCTACTTCCGCAGTTTCTATAGCTCCTTGTACACGAAGTGCGTTGGAAAAAAACATTGTTCCCATCTTGCTCATAGGCCGTACAATAGCGCTGCCTAAGTTTACGCGAACCTTCCTAGGTTAATAACTGCACAGTTAAATTTAAACAAATTAATTTTGCCAACTAAAAATCACATTATTGTTGCAGCGCAATGAATTTGATCTCAGCTTGGTAATACGTTACCCAGTGTTTGAACCCAGGTCTGACGCAGCAACAGAGTACAGGGCCAACGCAAGGACCTTATTAGTCAAGAATCATCGCTAATCTTCAATCGTCCTAGTCATTATAGACTCTTTCAATTGAGTTTTAATCATTTTTTAAGTATTTGAATTACTAAATTTGGTGGGTTATCCTTGTTGTAGCTGGCAGCATAAAATCTTCTTTGAATAAGTAAATCAAATAATCGATGAATTTAATACAATGAAATTTATTAACTGAATTTAAATAAAAAGAATTCATTAAAATATTTTGAGCAATTAGAACATACTTAGGAGCTGAGTTTGCATCAGTGTTTGTTAAAAAAAAAGTTAGTAAAAACAATTAATTTATTTAATATTAACGAAATTAAATAATTTACGTTAAGTAAATAAGAAGCTGAGTGTATATCTACTTTAGCATTCTTAAAAAAGAGTAAATTAAACTATCAGTTAGTTTAATCTTATCTACATTCTCAGGAGCTAAGTGTGTATCTGCATTGGCATTCTTAAAAAAAGTAAATTAAATACTTAATCAATTTATTGTTAACAAAACTAAATAACCCAAGTTAATTATATATTAAATATATTAAATACTTTAATTTAAGTATATGAGAATTAATTAAAATATTTGAAGCAATGAGGAAATACTCAGAAGATAAGTGCACACCTGCATTGATGCAATCAGGCAGGTAGGTTGTGGGGAGTGATCCAACTATTGAAACAAAATTTTTCTTAACAGACTTGGAACGGTTATGCTATTAACCAGTGCACTGGCGGATTCAGGGGGGCCGGAGGGAAGCCATCCCTCCAATATTTTTTTTGGCGCCCTCTTATTCTGTTTTTTTTTCTTTTTTTTACTCTTTTTTTGAATAAATTTGTCAATTTGGTCAATTATTGGCACCTTTGTAACATTGCCCCCCCCCCCAAGATTTGGTTATGGTTAATGGCGTTCATTGCAAAAGGCTATAGTTTGTAAAACGCTCTCTAGGCTAGGGGTCAATTTTGGCTAGCGAGAGGCCAGTTTCTTATTATTTAATATACAAAATGCATTGTTTGGATTAGATTACAATTAGGTTATTTAAATCCAATTTTTTAATGTCTAACACCCTGCTAGACACCCTACTCAGAGTGGATTAAGGTAAGTACAACCAAGTGGAAAAAACCTAGAAGAAAACCAATCCCTCCTCCGATATGTATAACCTCAGTATCCTTCCTGCTGAAGAATACCAGACCTCAGGGGCCCTACAGACTTCAACATAAACCAACAATAATTTCAGAATATATATATATATATTTCCTATACGTTTATGAAACATTAATGAGATGTATATAGGTAAAGACTCACATTTAATTTGTGAACACACTATACGACAGCTCAAAGAGCATGGATAACGTAAACCTAGAACACACGTAGCTTTTTTTGGCGTCGATTTAGGAAATCGGTGCCGATTTGCCAAGAAAACGGCGCCGATTTGAGCTTGAAAAATTTTCTAGTTTTTGGTGCCGATTTACAAGAAAACGGTGCCAAATTTCATCGTGATTATCAACCAAAAAGAAATCCTCAATTTTTTTCTTCTCAACAGCAGGATAATCTAAAGATCTGGATAATATTGATGCTAATGAAATATTTAATAATAAAAGAATGTTATAATTTAATAATGAAAAAAAATCAAAATTCAATTAAACTTTTTTTAATTAAATAAAAATTTAAAAGCAATAAAATTTTAAAAATAAAACAACTTAATAATAATAATAATAAATCAACTAAATAACAAGTTGACATCAATCATGCAACTATTGGTAACCTGCAGTTGACCAATGGCGTCCATGATATTTAGTTTTGAAAGTTTCGCGCAAACGACATTTTTTGTGTACCACTATCGTTTGCTCACTGAGCTGCTGAAATCAGTGCCGCATAAAAGCTTGGCGGTTTTTAGCGTAATAATAAGGCAAAATTAGATGTAAAATTTCTCCATTTCCTTACACATTTTAAGATAAATAATTAAGTCTATTCTTTCGTATTTGGCATGACTGTATGATACCAAATAGGATATATGGATTCATTTGCGGGGGACCGGAGGTTGAAAAACATTATAAAAAAAAGTGTTGAAAGTCATCTAGTAAGTTAAATTAGTGTAAATCAAGTGTCTGATCATAGTTTCTTAAAAAATACAATTCCAAATTTTGAAACAAAGCCAAGAAACACCAATCGCTAGATGACGTGGATGATTTATGTTATAATTTAATAATGAAAAAAAAAATCTAAATTCAATTAAACTTTTTTTAATTAAGTAAAAATTTAAAAGCAATAAAATTTTAAAAATAAAACAACTTAATAATAATAATAATAAATCAACTAAATAACAAGTTGAAATCAATCATGCAACTATTGGTAACCTGCAGTTGACCAATGGCGTCCATGATATTTAGTTTTGAAAGTTTCGCGCAAACGACATTTTTTGTGTACCGCTATCGTTTGCTCACTGAGCTGCTGAAATCAGTGCCGGATCAAAGCTTGGCGGCTTTTAGCGTAATAATAAGGCAAAATTAGATGTAAAATTTCTCAATTTCCTTAGACATTTTAAGATAAATAATTAAGCCTATTCTTTCGTATTTGGCATGACTATATGATACCAAATAGGATTTATGGATTCATTTGCGGGGGACCGGAGGTTGAAAAACATTGTAAAAAAAAGTGTTGAAAATCATCCAGTAAGTTAAATTAGTGTAAAGCAAGTGTCTGATCATAGTTTCTGAAAAAATACAATTCCAAATTTTGAAATAAAATCCAAGAAACACCAATCGCTAGATGACGTGGATGATTTATTTCTGATATCAACGCCAGGTTCCACTCTACTTTGTATAATAACAGTGTTAATGATGCACAACAGCTTATCTCTCCAAGTTATATTTGCAAGCTTATTGACTTGTCACTTCTTGGTCTTGCAGAAAATCTTTTGAATTTATCTCGGTAGCTTTCTTCATTAGAAAATAATTTCTCGCGTCTTGAAAAAAGTTATGCTGATATTGGTTTGCAGTATAATGTAGAAAAGTCTGCTGTTTTGTTTTTTAATTGCCCTGAAGATAATACTACACTCAGGCTTGGTGGAATTACCGTAACACCGTCTAGTCACATTATGTACCTTGGCCTGCCGATTGGTCGTAATCTTCGAGAGACCCAGTCTTTGCTTATTGAACACCTGCCGTCGCAATTCAAGCCGTAAATATTTGGCTAGTCTTTATAATGCAGTAGCTTTGCCTCTTGTCTTGTACCTGTGCCGTTTTTGGAAGCTCCTGAGTGCACGAAACAAGAAAGACATAAGGTCGGTGTTTTTCAAGTATGCCCGATATCTTCTTCAAGTGCCGCCTTTTGTTAGAAACCACCATGTTGTTGCGAACTACGGAACTGCTGAGCCTCTGAGTGCCGTGGAGGATGTAATTCAGAATTACTTGAAAAAAACTAGAGCTTCTGGATCACGAGTTATCACCTCCTCAAATAGTTAGGTTATTATGTAGTTCTTTCTGCTTGTATTTGTTTTTCTTGCCAGTTTTGCGTTTTCTTTCTTTTCTTGTTTGTGCTCTGTCTTTTTCTGTTGATTGTAAGAAAGGTTATTAATAAAATTCATTAATTCATTTCATGCTTATACTTTACCCATAATCGTTGTAAAAGCTCTGGAAAAATTGACTATATAGAAAGGCAATGGAAAATTATATAAAAGCGTCTGCTAACACGCGAGTCATCTATCGGTATAATCTTTTTAAACAGCGCTCCTTGCCAGTGACACTGGAAAAAATACGTCTCACTCGCAAAAGTTTTCTCAAAAGGAGTAATGAAAAGAGTGCGTGAATGATGAATTGGATGATATAAAGCACATTAACATGGTCTATTCTTCTGAATAAAAGAACAAAAATACCGTACAATAGTGCTTCCTGACAGTATACCAGGCAAGATTTAGAGGTTGAAATACTACTAGCCTTACTGATACTATCAAAAAATTATCCCTCATTAAACAAAAAACACAAAACGGACCAAACGCAAAGAAAGACTAAACAAAAAAGCGACATAGAAAAATAATCGAAAAAAAAATTCATTAAAAAAAACGAAGTGTTTGCAAAATTTGGCATAGGAACTAAGTCCGTGGTAACGATTGTCAAAAAACTGATAGTTGGTCTTTTTTTAATAAACTTCAGATATCGTGGATTAGACACAACTGTGGCTTTTATTATCTTATATTTTACACTATTAAAATACGTTTTAATAACAGACTAGGAAAATTCGACACTATTTATTTATTCAAGGTCGCACTAATTAAGAAACCCAGTATTTCAAAAACATAGTTTTATAGAGTTTCTTTATATAAACAAAAATTCAAATAGTTTTCTAAAAAACTTAATTCTTACAAAGATATCCCTTTTGAAGTAAAAAAAACCCTTTAGACGCACCATATCTGTCCAACTATATTTGGCAGAGTGCCAAATTTCTATATATCAGCGACCGTTAGTGAAAAATCTGAAAACGAACAGTACACTAGCCCTGTTCAACTTACCTTGCAAAACCTTTACAGGGTGTGAGAAAAGTGAAGCTCATTTTCATTTATTTACTTTACTTAAACAAAAATATTTAAATAATAAAAAATATTATTTAACACATTTGTTTTGCGCTTATCAGAATTGCTAGTTTAAAACTGCTTAAGATAGTCAAATTGATGAAGTCTATGTGTAGTGCAGACACTGAACTCTTTCAGTAACAAGCTTTGAGAATGATATCACTTTACCCAACCCTGTTCATAGGTAAACTACATTTTGCCATAGAACAATTTCGTGTTTGCATCTTTAGGAAATGTAGCATACAGTGCTGTGTGAATTAGGCTTAAGCTGATTCTTGTGACAACGCAAAGAGCACTAAAAATAATACGGAGGGTCTCACGGCACTTACAGAAGCAGTTGTTTAAGCAGAATCAATTTTGCTGATGTTTTGTTCACGGTTCCCAGTTTTCTTTGTTATAATAGCCCAAATAGCAAAAATCATTACACTAAAGAGATTCATTTTGTTTTTTTTTCAGAATTTTTCAGATCAGAATTTTGGTTTTTAAAAATAGTCTGGCGTCTAGCTATTCTATGAACAAGTAATAATTTAATATCTGAAAATATCGTAACAGAATTTCATTTAAATACTTTAAATATCCATCATTAGCAACTCTTTTTTGATATTTAAGGCATGTTTGCAACGTCGTAACTAATACTATTAGCAGAGATTTTCGCTACCAAATAGGTTTCTGCAAGCTAGTTGTAACACGTTCTAGGTTATTGTTGCTTATTAACCTCACATAAAGAAAGAAAAACGAGCAAAAATGGGGTTTTTATAGGCCAAATGAAGATACTGAAAAAACAAAGCGAATATTTCGAGAGGACAAACGCCTCTCTTCTTCAACACGAAACGAAACGATGTATCAATAAAAGCCAAAAATTAAAAGAATTAAAACCAACTACCTAACAACCATAAAAGCGAGTTATTCGCCAATATCCGCGATTTGCACAAAATCCAGAAAAACATGAACTGCCATCGACAGATACTAGCAAACAACTGACAAAGAAAAGGAATCAATTCATTCACTTGAAAAACAAAACGAACCGGCAATTAAATAAGTTGGAAAACTATGTCATTTGATTTCGGATTTTAATTAAGGCATTTCTTTCAGACACCCTTTGAGACCTAAGGGGTTGTTCACGTGTTTGATTAGATGACTGGGAAAGTGGTTCAAGGTTTATTTCAGGGATTACTAAAGTATCGGCTTCTCTTTTGAGAAAACCGAAATATGACTCGTTTATTCTTAAATCACCGGAATCTCTGTTTAAAGCTAGACCTAAATGTTGGAATTTATAAATTTCAACAGCTTCTCTGTAGTGCTGGACAATACCTATATCATTCGAAATAAGACTAGCTTGATTAAACAAAATAGTATGGTCTGGTTTTTCAAAAATGTGCTCTGCAAGGGCAGAGTCAAAATTTTCTGTTTTTTTCCGCTTTTTAAGTGTATTATTAATTGAACTAGAGTGCTGAGTTAATCTATCCGTTAGTTGCTGATCAGTTCTTCCGATATACCAAAGACCACACGAACAAGAAGTTATGGAAACACCGGAGTTCTCACCAGTCGGGATAGGCTCTTTACCTCGATAAATTTGGGATCTGATAGTTTTTCTGGGTCTATAATAAGTGTAAACTTTATTTGTTCTTGGATTTTTTGAAATATGGTCTGAAACCCCTTTAATATATGAGAGACCAAGATAATTCAGTTTATCTTGGTCTCCCATACATTAAAGGGATTTCAGACCACATTTCAAAAAATCTAAGGAAAAATAATATTTACACTTATTATAGACCCAGAAAAACTATCAGGTCCCAAATTTATCAAGGTAAAGACCCTATCCCGATAGGTGAAAACTCCGATGTCTCAGAATTCCTTGTTCGTGTGGTCTTTGGTATATTGGAAGAACTAATCAGCGACTAACAGATAGATTAACTCAGCACTTTAGTTCAATTAATAATACACTTAAAAAGCGGAAAAAACCAGAAAATTTTGACTCTGCCCTTGCAGAGCACATTTTTGAAAAACCAGACCATACTATTTTGTTTAATCAAGCTAGTCTTATTTCGAATGATAAAGGTATTGTCCAGCACTACAGAGAAGCTGTTGAAATTTATAAATACCAACATTTAGGTCTAGCTTTAAACAGAGATTCTGGTGATTTAAGAATAAACGAGTCATAGTTCGGTTTTCTCAAAAGAGAAGCCGATACTTTAGTGATCCCTGAAATAAGCCTTGAACCACTTTCCCGGTCATCTAATCAAACACGTGAACAACCCCTTAGGTCTCAAAGGGTGTCTGCAAGAAATGCCTTAATTAAAATCCGAAATCAAATGACATAGTTTTCCAACTTATTTAATTGCTGGTTCGTTTTGTTTTTCGAGTGAATGAATTGATTCCTTTCCTTTGTCAGTTGTTCGCTAGTATCCGTCGATGGCAGTTCATATTTTTGGATATTGTGCAAATCGCGGATATTGGCAAATAACTCGCTTTTACGGTTGTTAGGTAGTTGGTTTTAATTATTTTAATTTTTGGCTTTTATTGATCCATCGTCTCGTTTCGCGCTGAAGAAGAGAGGCGTTTGTCCTCTCGAAATATTCGCTTTGTTTTTTCAGTATCTTCATTTGGCCTATAAAAAACCCCATTTTTGCTCGTTTTTATTTCTTTATGTGATGTCAGGCCAATGTGGTTTAAGAAATTATCTTTATTAACCTCTTTTTGCTAAAAATTGTTATTATTCTTTTAACAATTACTTATTTTATGTTTAAAATTCATTCCACTTTTATTTTGAATTTTATGTACTACTTTATTCATATATTTATTATCTTATTTAATTACTTGCAATTATTTTAGTTCGACGTTATTGCACTTAAATAACAATTATTTTATTTATTTTACTTAATTATTTGCATTTATTTTAAATTTGAATTTGTATTAAATTCACCATACAATTATTTCAATTTACAATATTTATGGTACAATGGCAGTTTATTAACATTAATAAAAGTTATTATTCGATTTCTGCTAACAAATTTATTTTTATAAGATATTAGAAAATTATTATTTAAGTGTCAGAAACATTAAGTAAAAACATTTAGAATTTCCGTCAGGGTTGCCACATTTAACCACGTAAATAAAAAAGCAACATTATAAATTTGACAAAGCTTTTTTTGTAAATATTCAAACATTAACAATCTTTTGATTCCCAAAGACAAGTATGCTTTAAAGGAAAACTATAACTTCTTAAACTATTTTGTTTAATATTTATTTAGCTTATTTTTTTGGCTGTTTTTTCCCTACTTTTTTTTTTTTTTAATTTTACGCCCGCTAGGAGCAAAAACTGACTATGAAGTTTTATTTATTAAAATCGAATCCTGATTTTTTTTTTTTTAATATAAATATATAGATATAGATTTAGGTAACCAAGAGTTTAGAAAACCAATTCAAAAAGCCAGACTTCATTTTTCTGTCCTTGTTAGGGCCTGCTTTCAAAATTGCCTTTGAATATACCCGACCAAGCAGACAAGAGGTGAAGCTTTGATAATTTAACTATTTGGTAATTTATTTGATAATTTAATAAAAATTAAAAGCCAGTTTGTAAGAAAAGATCTCAAAACCAGCAGATAACAGGCTTCATTTTTCTGTCCTTGTTAGGGCCTGCTTTAAAAATTGCCCTTGAATATACTCGACCAAGCATACAAGATGCTTTGATAGTTTAACAATTTGGTAATTTAGTAAAAATTTAAAAACCAGTTTGTAAGAAAAGATCTCAAAACCAGCTAATAAGAAAAATAGACCATTAGCTTTTCAAATGCACTTACTACGTTTAGGGTCGTAAAGGTTTACTGGATTACCGTATAAAAAAAAGCTTCCATTCCACGTAAAAATCTGCTTTTTAATTACCACGTGACCCAACCATGCAGTTTTTCCACCTTCCTCGAATATTCCGGGATTTCCCCGAAAGAAAATTTGGTTCCCGAAATCTCCCAGACAGTTAATGCTACCGGAAGTTTAATTTCAATTTCATTTTCATGTTTTTACGTGTCTTTTCGTGTATGGTATTTAAGAACTTCAATTTTCGGGTAGATTTCGAAGAACCCAACTTCGTTCGGGTGGAAATTCTGGGATGGTGGAAGCTCTGCAAAGATAAAAAAAGGCAATAGAAGAGGCAGAAGTAAGTGCAACACAGGACAGTCGGGTAAGCAGCACACATACAAAAGGTATAAATGTTAGTATCAAATTACCCTGGACCCCTAGGTGATGAGGCACTTCTCAAGGGCTGACACAAAGAATCCTGAAAAATCGTTAGTCCTTTAATTGTGCAAAAGGTTCAGAATAAGAAGTCGGAAAGTTGTTTTTTGTAAAATTTATTTCTCTTAAGTTACAGTTTATCATCGTAGAACACAAGTCATAGCTATGGAGGGCTATATACACATAATGAGGGCAACAGAGGGCTATATATATAAAAAGATATAGATAAATAATTCAACGCATTAGAGGAAATTTTCACTAGTTTTACTTAAGCAAACAAAATTTTACTTTTTTCTTATAGAGAATTAGGGTTAATTATGGAAAATATTTTCGATTAAGGTAGAAAGTCCATCACTCAAAGCTAGGAAGGAAAGAGCATTTCTAATTTATTTAGTCTAATTAGAAATGGGGGAAGGCACAATCAAATAAGAGGGGGTTTTCAAACTAGGGTGGTTATGGCCTGTATAAAAACTACCAATATATTAAAATAGAGGAAGTATGGAGCAAGGTAAGATAGTTAATATCTTACTATGTTACTAATAAAAGTTTTATATTGTATTTCATTTCATATTTCATTTCAAATTAAATAGTAAATAAAGTAATTAGGTCCTAAAGAATGACAAGCAACTCTTGCTAGAATAGTAAAGATCTATGTAGACGAATCACTAGTTAACTTCAATTTAATTTATTTTTTATTTAATTATGCTATAGTTTAGTAATTAAGTTTGATTAAATTTACTTTAGTTTTATAAATAAAAAGAAGAATAAAAAGCGCATATTTAGCTGCAGATTGATATTGACATTTAAATATTACATTCAAATCAAAGTGGCTAGAGAGAAGTAAGAACCAGAAATTAATACCTGAAGGTAAATAATTAAGTAATTTAATAAGTATGAAGTCTAAAATGAAAAAGAAACGGTAGGAAAATATAAAAGTGATTAATGATTGAAAACCCACTTATTATAGATTTAAGCATTAAACAACAAAATTTGAACAAATAGATGATAGTACAGATGAAGTCAGAGCTTCAAAAGTTGAATACTTGACATTTACAAAAAAATACAAATGTGTTAAGCAAAATAAAAAGCAGAAATAACTAATTTAATCGTAGAGCCAGTGCATGGGTAGGGTTTAAAATAGAAACCCAGGATATACAAAACTTTAAACCAACGAAATAAAAGGCAGGGAATTAATCTTTATGCAACAAAAATACGTGGCATAAATTTTCTAAAAATTAAAAATCATTTCGTCTTCGTTTTTCGGAAACGGAACGAAACAAAAGCCATTTTTAAATTTAGCTTAAAAGTTAAAAACAACACAGAGAAATAGACAGTTTACAAGTCAAAATGTTGTGACTCAAAAACTTATCGTTCATTATTGGCTTAATACTTCTCATAAACGAACCAATCAGGTTTTAAAAGGGGTTGGAAATATTTTCTTTCCAGAGACTTGCTCGCGAATATACGTCACAAAGATAAACCAATATAATTAAAGCCCAGTTTTTAATGCAGAAACATATGAAGGTAAGCTATTTTTTTCCTTGGGTAAAAAGCTTTAGACCAAAAGATTTAGAAGTTAGAAAGAAAGTTAGCCCACTACCAAAAATGAGTTAAAATTAAATTTAGTTAAGCACAACTCCACTGAAACGAAACCCTTCCCTCTCCAGGGTTTTCAGCTTTTACGTTTTAATCCCTTACAATAAGGATATAAGGACATCATCAGAGCAAAAGCCTTGTTTTCAGGCAAGGCTGCCGTGCTAGCAAAAAAAGCATGCTGGCAACGCAGAAAAAAATGCAATAAATCAGATTAAACAATGGATATGCAAGTTGTATCTAAAATAACGATAACAGATTTACTTAGCTGAAACACGCGTCATATGTTGTCACAACAGAAGCTTGTTGACTGTCTCAACAGGGTCATAAAGCCATTGTTATCATTTTAGCTAGGCCGTTTCCAGGGGAAACGGTTACCGGCTTTGAACCCCCTTAAAATGTTTTTTCGACCCTTAAAATTTTTTTATGCGGTTTGTAAAGTTTTTATTGTAACCCCCCCCCCCCATCCCCGGACAAAAATCCTAGATACACCCTTGAATTTTAGTATTACCCATTTTTAGGTTATTCTTTAATTTTTATTTTATTTTGCATTTCACTAAAATTTGAGTACATTTTCATATAGAAGTAAAATTCTAGTTTAGGGGTTTCTATTTTAGGGCTATTTTGAAAAATAGTTGAGTTAGGTGAAAAATACTTTCAGGAATGAATCCAAGGCCAAAAATATACCCTGAGAAGATATTGTTAAGCTACTATGTAAGCCATTTTCTTTTTTCTAGGGCTTAAAAGAATGCATAGATGACAGAATTCTGATAAAAACTATATCTTAATTTTTAGTTTTCAATCTCTTTTTCATTGGCTTTAGTTTAAAAAAATGAAATTCCTTTCAGTACAATTTTAAGCCATATCAAGGTTTTTTCCCTAAATCTACGAAATTGATTTACAAGTTCTTCATTGAAACATGACGAGCTTAAAAAAGAAGAAAGTTAATAACGTAAAAGAATAAATAGAAAAAATTAAACCAATATGCACATTCTCTACTCCGTGAATTATTTGGTTTTGTTATGGTAGGCCAGTTTGGCTTTATACCTTTTATAATTGAATTTTAAATAAGTTTGTACTATAAAATATATAAAATTAACATATTTTGATATTTTGACTTTTATTTACATAATAAACAAAAATATAAACTATTACAGACATAAATCACTATGCTAGGGAAAAACTTAAATTTTGCTAACGCGTAGCGATTAACTACATAAATCATTCCTGAAGGCATCCTAGATCAATAACAATAATAATAAAAAACTACATAAATATTCCTAGAAGCATTCTAGACTAATTAAAATAATAATAAAAAAAAGAAAGAAAAAAGACAATCACCTTCTCTCAACACCCCCAGGGTAACAACCAACCACCATCCAAATACAACTCTATCCACACCCACTCCTTCATCCCACTCCTCCCTCCAGTCCTATAACCCACTCATATCCTCCCCCCGCAAAAAAAAAATATCATATATAATATAATAAAATAAATATATTTTAGTAATAAATAAATAAAATATAATAAATATGCATAAAAAATAAATGTAATAAATGATAAATAAATAAATAAAATAATAAATAAGTAAATAAATGATATTAAACAAATCGAAACTCAAACAAATGTCACTTAAGTATAAATAATCCCAAAATAGAGAAATAAGCAAAGGAACTTGGACCTCGGCGTAAGCTTCTTTTGTTGTTATTGTTGTGAAATTTGATTTTCTATTCTATTTTTTTATGGATTGTAGAGTATCGATGCTGACATAACGATCCACACACTGGCAAACTGCGGTTCATGGATTTCTGGTCCACAATTTAAATTTTTTCAAAAGTTCCTAGCTTGATTAGTAAATCATGCAAGCATCAGCAAATTTCTTTTGTTGAAGACATGGTTCCATGACGGACTTATCCCAATGAATTTTTTCAGAAGAGGGGCGTATCATTCAGTTTGGGACGAAACAGTTATTTTTAACTTTTTTTTAAAGCCTTTATTTAAAAATTTCATCGTACGTTAGTTAAGCTATTTGCCTTAGCCCGAAGCAAAGATCTATCACCATGCGCTTTTAGATTAATACTTAACAGGAGAACCAAAATATACCTTGGTATAAAAATTACCTGGGTACCAAAGCACACTACCTACATAGAAAAAAACTTATATATGGGGCAGTGTTGCCATTGTACCGTTTTTGGCACAATTTATAAACAAAGCAAAATTATACCTTGCCATGGCAATCACCCGGGTACCAAAATATACTGCCTACATAGGTGAAAATAACACCGGGGTAAAAATTCTACATCTAAGTAGAAAATAGAGATTCTTAGAAATTTTATCATCAGACGAGTGTGTGAGTTTTGTACCATTGATACACACATTTCCAACCCTAAGGGGAGAAAGAGGGTGAAGGGGAGAAGAGAATTTTTCCCAAGAGTAAATAGCGACAAAGAGCATACTGCCTTTCCATCATAAAAAATTTTGATCATTTTTAAAATTTTCATTTTAGTTTTAATGGTTTTATGTTATGGTAAGTCTTTTTTCTTTTACATATTTATGTGAGGACGACCCTTGGACATAGAGTCGGAATATTCATTCAAATATAGAATTCCACTGTCTTGCGAATAGAAATCCCTATTTTTCTTCTTGTTGTGTATGTTTATGATTTTCGTAAGAGATTGATCAGCGGGGGAGGGAGAAAAAAGGATAAACAGTGGAGTTTTACACCAAAACTTCTCATTTTTCCTGGAGGGAGGGGGGCCTCCAGGCCAATCTCAAAGACTAAAACTCCCCCCCCCCTCCTTGTGTTAGCAGGCACCTTTTTCAACTTTGTGAGATAAAGTACCATTTTTGGTTATTAAGCAGGAGCAATTATTATTGATTTTTTTTTTATTATTTATCATTATATAGTATAATAATTATATTTTATCATATAGTATATTATATTACTATATTATATAATTATTATATATTATATTATAATTATGCTATAGTATATAATTAAATTATACAATAACTTTATAATTTTATATTCTTAAGAATTAAGGTTAATTATTAAGCATATGTAAAATAAGCTTTTTGCAGGGTTTTGCTAAATACACTAAATACAATAATAACAAATTTTTTTACTTTTGCCACCTACCTATCTAGCTCACAGATTCCCCTATCTCCCAGCCAACCCGTAATCTTTAGGTCTGTAAACAATAGTGTTAGTTTATACAATGGGTACCTGAAGGCTAAAGCCAATCGAATATTGTTTATTTTTTTTTTTTTAATTTGAATTACAATTATATCCCTTTTTCTTACTAAACACTATAATAACTAAATTCTTACTTTAATTTCTAAATTAAATTAGGTCTTTCTTCAAAATTTTTACTTTTCTCACCTACCTATATAACTGATAGATGTCCTTAGCTCCCAGCCAACTAATCTTCATATCTATTAACAATCATGTCACGTTATACAACGGGTACCTGAAGAGTGAGGCCAATCGAGTATTTTGCTTTTTAAATTTATTTATTTAATTTTATTAGATTAGTTTCGATCAAGTATTTTTTTTCCATTGAAAAAACATTGGATACAAAATTTTTTTTAATTTTTAAATTAAAAAAAAAATTAAACGACTAGTACCGGGTACTTCACGATAAAAAAAAATCGATAAAAAAACGATATCGATTTAAAAATCGATTTAAAAAAAATCGATATCTTCATGCAAGATCTTACCTTACAGCTACAAGTAGTACAAGGGTCTTCTAAAAGTGTCCAGCTCATTCCGCTACTATAAAAGTCGCTACCGTAGTGGCATCCTTGTTGTGAGTCTGTGATGTTTGAATCCACAGGTGAACACGGATCGTCTCGACACCTTGGACAACAGTCCCCAGGTTTTAAGACTGGGCTATCACAGAAAACTGGCGGACATTCTAATGACCAACAATCTATTTCCCCGTTCTAAAAAAAAAAACAAATAATATATGTTAAAAAAAATTCAATTGAAGGCAGGTTTTGAATTTCACTTTAAATCACGAAAAGTAAAAAAACATATGCACAGACATGATATCTTCAGGACAAATAGGATATATAAATAAAACTTTATGTGAGAAACTCAAATAAAAAACATATTTCGTGGTGCAAAAACATATTTTTTTTTTATTCTAAAAAAAAGAGTAAAAAATGATAAAACAGCACTCGAACTTGAACAAAAGCTCGAACTTTGTACCAGAATAGACGAAATAAAATTAAACAAATATTATGTATATGTGATCTGAGAGAGACTTTTCAAGCAATGTACAAGACAGGGGTGAATCGAGAGCAAAATCTTGGGGGAGGCCCAATGTGACAAAGGTGCCAATGAGCAAAATCTGGGGGGGGGCATTTTGACAAAGGTGCCAATAATTGACCGAATCTACAAATTTATTCTAAAAAAAAGAGTAAAAAATGATAAAACAGCATAGGAGGGTACCAGAGAATATTTTTTATTGGTGGGAGGTGGGTCCCCCTCCCTGGATCCGCCAGTGGTACAAGCTGTTCAGTCTTAACTGAGCACTGACAATCCTCAACAGTTCAGTTGCCTGGTGACTTTTACAGAGACAGATGGTAAACCTGTGGCCCGACCTTGCGGCAGCTGGGATTAATTGCCAGCATCACAAGGCAGTTACTTCATAGAATTTCAACACTGCAACCTGGGCTCAAAATTTGACATTGTAATTCCAAGGGAAGTGTCAGAACCTGCTTCTTTTTATTTTACTTAGTTCATCTTACTTTCGAGTCCAACATTTGACTCGAATATCTGACTTTTATATTTTCACCAATTTTAAATTAACTGGTTTATACAAATTTATAAAAACTGGTTCAATCAAACAGCACAAAAAAAAACAAACGGATATATATCTTGTTTTACATGCCAGGAACGCATTCTGACAGGTGACACGACTGAAGGGCAATTCACAATGAGATTTCACGAATAATGAGATTTAGCTTGTTCTAATAACGAGATATTTTCATAGTACTCTCTGATTGGCCCAAAATTTTAGAAAAAAATCTGGTTGACCCAAATTACCGGTTGACCCTAAATTCTGGTATATATATATATATATATATATATATATATATATATATATATATATATATATATATATATATATATATATATATGTACATATATATATATATATATATATATATATATATATATATATATATATATATATATATATATATATATATATATATATATATATATATATATAGTAGTAAATATATACTACTACTACTACTACTACTACTACAAACTCACCACAGCACCAAGCCGCCTGAGGCCAACACAGCTACGCAAGCTCCTCCTCCACCCCAATCTATTCAAAGCCTCCCTTTTTACACCCGCCCACGAAGTTCCCATTTCCTTTAAATCTTTCTTTATGACGTCGTCCCACCCCAGACGAGGACGACCTGCTTTCCCTTTAGCCCTAGATGGTTGGCCGAAAAGAACAATCTTCGGCAATCTGTCATCCTTCATCCGCACAACGTACCCTAGCCACCTCGACCTTTCTATCATTATAGCCCTAGAGAGCGGTATTGAATCACATTTTTCGTATAGCCTATTGTTTGAAATACGGTCAGTCAGCCGGGTACCCAGAACAATCCTTAAGTAATTTCTCTGGAAAACATCTAGCAAATCTTTATCCGCTTTTCGGAGCGTTTCAGAGCCGTATTTGACCACTGTCATCACTGTGGCTTCTAATATTCTAATCTTGGTTTGCAGACTTATCTTCCTATTCTTCCAGACTTTTTTTTAACTGTGAAAAAACACCCTGAGCCTTGGCTATTCTATTTTTAACATCTTCACCGCTCCCACAATCTTTACTAATAATACTACCAAGGTAAGTGAAGCTGTCCACCTGATCAATCTTTTCATTACCCAACGTCATCTTTTCATCTTCACTTATTCCTAGCCTTAGTGACTTAGTCTTCCTAACATTAATTTTCAAACCAATTCTAGCACCCTGAACTCGCAAAACCTCTAAAACCTCATTCATTTTTGTTCATACTTTCATCTAGGATGCTTAAATCATCAGCATAATCCAAGTCCATGAGACTTTTTCCTCCCCATTTGATTCCGTGGTCTCCCATCGCCTTTCCTATGCTCCTTAAAACAAAGCCATCAAAATGAGCCATATAAAAGAGGATAGAACACAACCCTGCTTAACTCCTGATCTGATACAAAACCAGCAGCTAACCTCATTTCCTACCTTAACCATAGCATTTTTATTGTTGTACATAGCACTAATCACTTTAAAGTATTTGTCTGGTATACCATACAAGGATAAAACCTTTACTAAAACTCTTCTATCAAATGAATCGAACGCTTGCTCATAATCTATAAAACTGAGGACCAAAGTTCTTTGAAAACTCAGGCACTTCTCAATTATTAGCCTAAGAGTGAAAATTTGTTCGACACATCCTCTACCTTTTTCTAAAACCGCACTGCTCTTCTCTTAAAACTTTGTCTACGGCATCTCTCAGTCAAAAAAGTATCATATTACTAAGTAATTTACTACCTACAGAGACCAGACTGATATATATATATATATATATATATATATATATATATATATATATATATATATATATATATATATATATATATATATATATATATATATATATATATTATGCAGTATATCTAACTGTGTAAAAGTTATTTTACGTCCAAAATTTGGCATTTTATGAACTAAATTTAGAGTTTATTTTAAAAACTTACTAGGCATTCACAGGTTTGGCAATGATGAATCCAAACTTCTCCCGAGCGTAAGATTCTTGTCTTATCTTCTTGATGAGTGCAGCCTTGTGATGACTTAAAATCACACCGTCGACAGCAGGACTTATCTATCTTTCTATTGGCCAAAAATTTTTCTACGACTAGTTGAAGCTCCAATGAGAAAACAGTTTCAGCTTGTGACTCATCGCAAGAACAAGGTAAAGACTGACATTGTGTTACGCCATTGTCACAGGAACATACGGTACAAGGTTCACTGGGTAACCAAACAGAGAGATGCGATTTAGGGCCAAGAGGGGAATCACATACTGAAACAGAAAGGCTTTAGCTTAGGATCAGTTTAACTCGGTAGAAAAAAAATTAATAGCAACAAAATATTCTATTAGTTTCACGTTAGACAGTTAGAATGTGACACTAGAATAGACTTTATCTTGTTCTTCTTGCTCTTGCAGAAGGAGCAGGCGTTTTTCAGCCTCACATGGGGAAGGTGTAGCTTTCCTTTGAAATAGTAGTTGTATTTTGGAATTACTTGATTGTTCGTATTTGAATTTTTACGGAGAAAAAGCGTTGTCAAATCTAACTTATAAGTTTGACAATTTATTTTTGCAATTCCACGTGGTAATAGTGACGAAAATATGATACCACCCTAAAAACTTCATGACTTTGAAATAAATAAAAGTTATAAATTGGATAATTGTGGTTTACAGGTATGAGTAGACCTAAGATGATTCAAGGGGAAGTGTTTTTTGATCCTTTATACTTTAGCAATCCCTGACCCATTTCTTCTCCATTATAATAAGTAGTTGATTAATTAGTATATAATAAGTATTACTTAATACCTGACATTAACACATAATAATTAATACTTAATATTTAATGCTTTAAACATAATAAGTAGCTTAAGGCCTGTTTTTAGAAATAAGAGGTGCACCATTGGCATTGCCATTGCCAAAAATTTCATACAGGAAATTTGCAGCCCCCATCTTGAACAACTTGGAAAATCATTTTTTTCATTGGTAGGACTGATATGTCCTCTATTTTTTTTTTTTTTTCGTTTTCCTCCATCACGGCTTTCGGGGAACAGGAACAACATGGAGAGCTGTTTAAAGGCTCACTTGAAATGACGGTGCAATATCTAGTGGATTTTTTAATTAACAGAACATAATATTTAAGGTATAATGAAGTTTTTGATAAAAAAAAACTGTATCTTCAGATTTAAGATGATATAACACATGTATTTATTTTTAGACAAGATATCATGGTCGCAACGATACTTGCAACCTGGTAAAGATCGAACCCCAACCCGCAGTTACCAAAACTTGTAAAACACGTTAAAACTGACTAGAGAGAGAGAGAGAAAAAAATACAATTTATAGCTGATTTAGGAATGGTAACTATTTTCTCGGTTAGCCTTAATAGCAAGATGGTATTTTGAAAAGAGAATTATTAGAATTTCGGGAAATTGCCTTAGACCCCTCAAAAATGATGTCAGATCGAAATAAAAAGTACATCATTGGAATTGCCAGCCACCCTATTGAAGAAATTAAATAAAAAAAACAAGTTTTTTTAACTGAAAGTAAGGAACGACGTTAAAACTTAAAACGAACAGAAATTATTCCGTATATGATGGGGGCTGTCCCCTCCTCAACGCCTCGATAGTTTAGATAATGTTTTTTTATTTTTTAAAAAATATTATGTTTTATTAATTAAAAATTTATCGTAAATATAGATGCGGTGTGGAGGGGCACTCCCCCTTCATAAAAAGCCAAATTTATTTTAGTTTTTATTTTTAAAGTCATTCCTTACTTTCAGTTAAAAAAACTTATTTTTTTTATTTAATTTTTGAACGTTTTTGAATTAATGCAGGTTTTGATTTTGGCTCACCGTACATGAATAATTAAAACAAAATTTGCATATTATATTTGGTTAAATGGCTTTCTCGAAACTTGTTTAATTTTATTTACGAACGTTTTTATTAGTAATAAATATACTTAACTTAGAATTAACTTACGTCACGAACTTCTATATTCATAAATTTTTAACACGTATATTAGAGGGTTCGCCCCCTAGTCAATACCCTGCTCTTTAAACTATGTTCGAATTTTTTCCAGTTCTTTAAAAATGACCTCTTAATCACAATCAGTTGATCAGTTGAAAAACTTGTTTTTTTTTTATTTAATTCCTGATCTTTTTCTTTAATAATGATGGGAAATCCGGCGCCCCCTTCATAGCAATGTCCCTTCCCCCATGAAAACTTCCTTCATGGAAAGATCCTTCCATATAGCCCCCGACCCGCTCCTTCCCCCACCAACCAGAAAAAAACTCCTCAGAAAAATTCTGTATACTTCCCAATAACCAATAATATATGTTAACATTGAGTAAAGTTCATAACTTTCAGACCTCCCCCTGGGGACTTTGGGGGATCAAGTCATCCTAAAAGACATTTTTATCATATTTTCGACCATGCTGAACAAAATGGCTATCTCAAAATTTTGATCGGGTGACTTTGGGAAAAAATGAGCGTCGGAGGGGGCCTAGTTGCCCTCCATTTATTTTGTCACTTAAAAAGGGCACTAGAACTTTGAATTTCCGCTCAAATAAGCTCTCCCACGATATTTTAGGACCACTGGTTCGATACGATCACCCCTGGGAAAAAAAAAACAAACAAACAAAAACAAAGAAACAAGCATCCGTGATCTTTTTTTCTGGCAAAAAATAGAAAATTCCACATTTTTGCAGATAGGAGCTTGAAATCTCTAAAATATGGTTCTGTGATAATTTGAGTATTATGTTGTGATTTTCATTAAGTTTCTACCATTTTTAGAAGTTCTTTCTCCCTTTTTTCTAAAATAAGCCAAATTTTCTCAGGCACGTAACTTTTGATGGGTAAGACTAAACTTAATGAAACTTATATATTTGAAATCAAAATTAAAATCTGATTCTTTTGATGTATCTATTGGTATCAAAATCCCGTTTTTTAGAGTTTCGGTTACCATTGAGCCGGATCGCTCCTTACTTACAGTTCGTTACCACGAACTGTTTGAATTAAAGTCCCCTGGCTTGAACAAAAAAGAAAATCACTTTTTTTGCGTGGGTAGCACTGGTATGTTACCTCCTTTTTTCTTTTTTTTTTCCTCCACTGCTAGCTTTTTCTTTTTTTCAAAGATATGTAATTTTTTTCTCTTTCTTCCTTCTTCTGGTTCTGGTAAGGAATGTCAAAGAATGGTTCCTTCCCTATCCAACCAAGTTAAAGGATGATAAGAACTTACTGCAGTAGGAAGTTCTTTTCATTCCACAACTTGGTTAGACACGGAAGGAATCTTTCCTTAATGAAACAAGAAAAAATGCCTATTCCTCTTTAAATTACAAAAATAAATATCAAAATAAATTTATTAATAAACCGTAGAACGTGAACATTCCAACGACCCTCTTTTAATAAAATGGACCTTTAGAGTTAGGCAGGTGTTCGCATACAAGAATCCTGAATGCTGCAACCTCCAAAGCTGTACCAGGCATATAACATTGGCAGGTTTATGATCGCTATCCTTCCAGTTAGATAAGAAATTGCTAAACATTTCCTGGTAACAAACCTGGTAATTTAAAAGGAAGAGGAAATTCCATGGTAGGGTAAAAAGAGCAAAAAATTCCATGGTAGGGCAAAAAGGGGACTAAAGAGCAAAGCTCTGGAAAGAGCAGGAGGGAGGAGAAGCATGCGAAGTTGTCTTGGATTCAGATACATGTTTGCTGCAAAAGCTGCTGGAAGTATTTGTGTTGAATTATTTTGATTACATACTATTATACCCACTATATATGTATATATGTATATATGTATATATTATATATATATATATATATATATATATATATATATATATATATATATATATATATATATATATATTATGTTTAAGAGGTAATTACTTGGCAAAAAAAAAAAAAAAAAAAAAAAAAAAAAAAAAAAAAAAAACTGTCGTCCTAATATGTCGTCGTATATTAGATATATATATATATATATATATATATATATATATATATATATATAATAATATATATAATATATATATATATATATAAAAAAAAAAAAATATATATAAATATATATATATATATATATATATATATATATATATATATATATATATATATATATATATATATATATATATATATATATATATATATATATATATATATATATATATATATATATATATATATATATATATATATATATATATATATATAAATAAAAGTTGAAATAGGGATAAAATCCTTTTAATAGACAGTGATGATAGAAATTCACAAAAATACCAGATATTTCGGTCACATATACAGTGACCGTCATCAGTAGTAAACAGTTTTACTACTGATGACGGTCACTGTATATGTGACCGAAGTATCTGGTATTTTTGTGAATTTCTATCATCACTGTCTATTGAAAGGATTTTATCCCTATTTGAACTTTTATTTATCGTCATGGAAAGGCAGTGTGGTCTCCGAAATTATCTACGTTATATATATATATATATATATATATATATATATATATATATATATATATATATATATATATATATATATATATATATATATATATATATATATATATATATATATATATATATTTTTTTTTTTTTTTTATATATATATATATATATATATATATATATATATATATATATATATATATATATATATATATATATGTATATTTATATTTCATAATATATATATATAAGATAAAATTCAGTTTATAATTATTATAAGTAAAATGAAAATTTTGAGACAACATACTATATTAGGTAAACTTTAATAATAAAATCGTGAATAGGAAACCACCTGAATATTTCGATTTGATATCAAGAAATGTTTTGCAAGTAAAAAAAAAAAAAAAAAAAAAAAAAAAAAAAAAAAAAAAAAAAGAACACAGAAGTAAAAAAAAAAAAAGCTTTTTCATTAATAAAATTATTATTATATTATTATTATAAATAAAATAAGAGAAATATAAAGAAAAAATGAGAAAAAAAGTTCAAGCTTTTATAGTTTATTGTTAGAAGTGCTGAAGGTTACTTAAAATGATAGCACACTGCATGCAAGTTGAAGGAATATTTCAATTAAGTTGATTTGAATTCAGCGAAGTATAATGTGAAAACTAAAATAAAAGATGTGTCACTTTTTCGGATTGGAATGAAGCGGTTATTTTCTCCACAAACTGATTATATTATTCCGGTAGCATTCAGTATAAAGGTGTTTAGTCCAATTTTGGGAAAACAGATTAGTCAGAATTTCAAATGTTCTAATCCACTAAGAATTTTTGTTTTACATTTTATATATTAAGGTTTTAGTTTTCATATTTACCTTTCACCTTTCTACAAATACATTTATATTTTCACTTCGTTACACTTTTAGAATCCTATTTACTACTATTTACGATAGAAGGAGGATTAAGACTAGGCCAAGAAATGCATAAAGTAAAAAAAGTGGTTTGTTACAATTAAGAACAACACATTTTTCCATCTGTCCATAAGTCTGCCCCATCTGTCCATAAGTCCATCTGTCCTCCAATAGAACAAGAAGAGATAATGGCTTTCCTTATTTTCGTATTGTCTTTATTCGGCTTCTTCCTACTAAAATCAAACATATAATCTTCTACAAAATCAAGATTAGCATTTTAAACGTTTCTAGTTGACCAGTTTTTTTTTTGGGGGGGGGGGAGGGGGTACACAAAACTTAAAAAACGTATAAAAAATTTGTTTATACTCATTTTTGTTACGTTTTTACGAGTCGGACAAATATTTTTTAGGGGAGGGGTTCAAAACCCCTTCCCCCCTGGACACAGCCTATATTGTTACCAAAGATTTATCATTAACAGTTGGTTAATAATAATCCATTTGTGACAAATTGTGGCCGTGATAAATATGATTTTACGAAATTGAAAATATAATGTGGCCGTGAATAATAATTTATTTGTGATTTAGTTGTGGCCGTGACAAAACGAGGCTAAAAACAAACCAACAATGACGGCACTTAATAGCAAAGGAATTTCGCTAACTTAAAAACTTTCCCCAAAATTCTTCTTTATCGTAATTACTATCCCATTTATTTCCAAAACTAAAATCTCCACACAATCTCTCTACACATTGGGTAAAGTAAGGGCTATTTCGCTGCCTGGTCTGACCCATATACTTCCTTCTTTTCCTAAGCGGTAACAACTCCTTTGATACTTACCAAACAGCCTAACTCGCCCCCTCGTATTCTTTCCGTAAAATAAATCTCCTTTCGCATAATTTAGATTTTTGTCCTCAAAGTGTTCCAGTTGTGTTGGCCTCAGGCGGCTTAGTGCGGCAGTGAGTTTTTAGCAGTAGTAATTACCCTCAAAATTTTAATCTGTTTGCAATTGGCATTTTATTTTACAGCTGAGAAAAATTTGAATAGTACTGACAAAACAATGAAAAACGACTTACAATTCGCACACGTTGAATTTGTATCACCACACTGGCAATTAAATCCACCTTCAGTGTTGACACACCTTAGGTCTCCATGACACGTGTGTGTACCTTCTGCGCACTCATCAACATCTAAGAAAAAAAGACAAAAAACAGTTTTTATAAGGACAAAAATATTAGACAGAAACAAATTAATTTATGATTATTAATATGATGAGCAATAATGTGATAATTAATATATGTAATATATAACATCGGATGAGTTGGTGAGTCAGCCAGGAAATTTTGAAGCTTCGTTTATTTGTTTACACTTAATGCTATAAGAGGGATGTCTCTTACTTCCATAATTTGCGCATTTCATAGGGGCAGAACACGGTTGCTCACGACTAGTGGTATGTCCTCCAGAACATCTAGCACATTTTGCCGCATTTTTACATTGGGAAGCTACATGTCCATAATGTTGGCAATTGTAGCAGCATTTCAGAGTAAACAGGAATTTTTTTATGTGAAAGAAATTATATTTGATCCGAATATCGTGTCGGATTGCAGAGGAAAGGCTACTTTCTGTCGGAAAGTACATTTTGAAAGTTGACGAGCTTCCGATACGGATAGCTCTTCTGCATTCTGGTGAGGCAATTTTTAAAGTATCGAGGGAAACTAGTCCCATTCCCATGCCCCTCCTCCCCCAAAGTCTTCTTTAGAGAGCCACTTTGTTCAGCATAGTTAAAGGTCCAGTAACCAGGGGCTTTGGGCCAAACCCACGGCCCCTGGGGTTGTAGGAATTTACCCATTGCTTATGTATACCATTTGATACTTTGAAGTATTCAGACATTTTTCAGGGGGGGGGATTTTCTTCTAGGGGATTTTCCACAGGGAGAGTTTTCCGTGGGGAGGGAAGTTCCCGGTGGGGGGGGGGATTGCCTTTTCAGAGGAAATTTTACACTGGGGTAATTTGCCAGAATTCCTGTACGAAATTATTTTTATTTGTCTTTCTTTCTCTTTGCTGAATCAATTCTACATTGTGGAGATGTTAAGGGAATTAACCAAGAGAAAATTCTCCGGGCTAGGATTGTCTAGAAGATCTTTCCGTAGGGGGATATTTTCCACGGGAGAAATTTTCAATGAAGGAGTTTTCCGCAGGATAAATTCTCCAGGGGAAATTTTCTGCGGTGACAACTTTCTACTAAGGAGGGAGGAGGGATTGCGGGAAAGATTTTCAACGGAGGGGAATATTTCAGGTTTGATTTGAAAAATAAATCAGATAGTAAAGTCTTTTTCAAATCAAAGTGCCCTAAGAAGAACTTTTCAGCCGGAATCATCCACAAGATGGAGCTTTCATTGAGAATAGAATTTTCTGGGGGAAATTTTTCCTGGCGGGGAGATTTTGCGTGGGAGGAATTTTCCATGGAGACATTTTACTTGGGGGGAAGTAATTTTTCATAGAAGTGGAATCGAATTTCCTGGCATTATTTAAAACAGTCAGAAATTAAATAAAAGAATACATTTTTCAACTGAAAGTAAGGACCAGCATCAAAACTTAAAACCAACAGAGAACTTAAAACCAATACGTATATGACAGGAGTTGCCCCTCCTCAATACCGTGCACTTTACAGTAAAGTTTGACTTTTTGTCCAAATTCTTTAAGAACTACTCCAGAAACACAAGGAACGTTTACTTAAAACAATAAGAAGTTGTTTTTTTTAATACTAAAAATATTTAGCATACACAGCGAGGTATTGAGGAAGGGGGGAATCTCCTTATCATATACGTAATAATTTCTGCTCGTTTTAAGTTTTGATGGTGCTCCTTATATTCAGTTGAAAATACTTTTTATTTTGTGTTTAACACAGAGCGAAACCGGCTATGACAAAAAGCAAAATCGGTTAATAGACATATTAGTTTATACTATAGTACAGACAGCATGTGTTTTCGTAACCACATTGTGTTTTCTTCCATGCCACCAGTAAAGGTTTCCTAAAGTGATTGAAGTAACCAGAATCAGTTATTTACGCATCCTTCTATATTATCAGTAAATAAAAAAACAAGTTTTTTTTAACTGGAAGCAAGGAGCAACATTAAAATGAACAGAAATTATTCCGTATATGAGAGGGGCTGTCCCCTCCTCAGCCCCTTGCTCTTTACGCCGAAGTTTGACTTTTTGTCACAACTCTATTTTTAAAACAATAAAAAATTTAGCGTAAAGAGCGAGACGTTGAGGAGGCTCCTTTCATATACGGAATAATTTCTGTTCATTTTAAGTTTTAATGTCACTCTTTACTTTCAGTTAAAAAAAACAGGTTTTTTATTGATTTTCTGACCATTTTTCATCTAACGGAGTTACGAATTTTGTTTACCGTACATGAAAAATTAAAACAAAATTTGCGTATTAATTTTGGCAGATTCATTCCGAATATGAAGTGTTGCCCACTCCTCAATACCTTGCTCTTTACGCTAAAGCTGTAAGCATTTTAAAAAAGCTTCCTATTCTAATTAAGCAGCCCCCGTGATTCAGTAGACGCTCTTTAAAAATTTCTTAAAACGGTCAAAATTAAGTGTAAACAGCTACGTATTGAGGAGGGGGCAACCCTTAATATATTGAAAAATTTTTGTTCGTTTTTCAAATAATGCCGGTAAATCTGGCTAACCCTCTATGAAATAAACCTCTCCCCCTCACGAAAAACTACTCCATGGAAATTTCATCGAACTTAAGGTTCACACTGCCTCCCCCCCGTCAAATTCTCTCTAGACAGTTTCATCCTCGCTGGAATCCCCATTCCTGTAAAATTGCTTGCGGACGATTCAGCCTGAAAAATTCTCTTTGGCATTCTTTCATTTGTAAAAGACTTTAATCTCTAATTGCTTTCTTGCTCACTCCAGAAATGCCCCTTTTCATGGAAATTATTTTCCAGAAACCAAAACATGCGGAAAAAAGCTCCTGCATGATTTTCCCTAAACGTCTCCACATGAAAAATTTGGCAAAGACAAAGTAAAACAATTAAAAAGAATTTCATATAGTAATTCTGTCAAATCCCCCCCAGTGTAATATTTCCCGTGGAATATTTACCCCCTCCCCCCAGACATTTACACACACCCCCAAAGGAGGATTCTCCCTATGGAAATCCACCCCAAGCGCACCCCCTCCCTCCAAAAAATGTCTGTATACTTCCCAGTCAAAAATACTATACGTAAACAATGGATGAATTTCGTAACTTACAGGCCTCTACCCATGGACTGTGGGTGGTTATTTTACATCTAAAGACATAATTATTTGATTTTTCAACTATACTGAACAAAATGGCTATCTCAAAATTTCGGTCAGATAATTTTGGGGAAAAATGGGCGTGGAAGAGGGCCCAGTTGCCCTCTAATCTTTTTGGTCACTTAAAATGAAAACTCTAAACTTTTAATTTTCGTTCGAATGCACACCCTCTCCCGATCACCTAGGACCAGTATTTCGATACAATCGCCCCTGGGAAAAAACAACAACAACAAATGAACACGCATCCGTTACCTGTCTTCTGGCAAAAAAAGCACAATTCCACGTTTCTACCGATAGAAGCTTGAAACTTCTACAGTAGGATTCTCTGGTACGCTGAATTTAATGGTGTGATTTTAGAATGTGTTTCCCCCTATTTCAAAAATCAGGCAAGTTTTCTAAGACTTGTAACTTTCGCTTGGTAACACTAAACTTGATCAATCTTATATATTTGAAATCAACATAACTAGCGAATTCTTTTGATGCATCTGTTGATATAAAAATTCCGATTTTTAGATTTTCGGTCCCTATTGAGCCGAGTCGCTCCTTACTTACTGTTCGTTAAAACGAACTGTTTGACTATTGATTGCCAACATTCCTCTTAGATGAAGATGGTTGTTACCAGTTTGCGCCTTGCACTACTTTTTCTTTAATACCTGATGTCTATTTAGGTAATAACTCTACAGACACAATATATTGTATTTAGAATCTAACTTTTTATTGCCGTTCGGAAAAATATACTTTTTTCCCATTTTCGGGCAAACTAATTTTAGGCAAAAAACTTTGCCACGAAGCAGTCTTTTGGAAGACAAAGAGCCGGTGAGGCCAGAGGCCGTTCATTTAATTATTTATACGCCGAGTAAATGGCAAGACTCTTCAAGCTAAAAACATGAAATTGGGTAAAACAATGTTGGAGTTATAGGCATGGTCAAATATAAAAGCTTCGGAGCAAAGCAAATGAAGAGGGGCGGCGAAAGCAAGTAAATCAAGTTTTGCAAATAGTTCACTTCACGGAAGTTTTTGCCTCACTCTGCTCAGTTCACTCACTACATTCGGCAACACTCGGATATACGGACATCGAAAATGGTGCCCACGCAAAAACGCGCATGCTTAAGACCAGCAGTTTGCGGAACTTCAGCCCTCTTATCTGCTACTCCTTCTTTGCTTGAGCGATGCTTGGGAATTCGGTCCTCACACTTTCTACTGCGTCCTTTCTCTCACTTTGTCTGCTACAGCTAACAGCTCGGGTATTCGCTCTGGTTACAACTCAGTTATGACATACTTCTAGGTTAAGCTGTCAGGTTTTTTTTCTTAAGTGTAATTCCTTGGGGAGTTTTTATAATCTATTATCATTTTCATGTTCCAAAGATCATTCAGAAAAATTCTCAAGCTTCTAGCTTGATCAGTTTAGCTTCTTTTTTTCAGATACAACAGATTTAAGGGGGACCTTGGCGCCTCCAAGGCTCTTAGGTTATTCTAAGAACACTCATTACTCACTCACTCATCACTCATTACTCACTTTCTAAGAACAAATTTTTTACTGTGACCAGAAAGCTTCTTTCTTTTTAAGGAGACAACTCAAAAGACGGTTCTGACAAATAAGAGTCTTTTTTAAATGTCATTTCGATACCTTTCCTGCTTGAGTGGTTATTTCATTAATAGCAGACAATTTTTTCCTTCTCAAGGGAACAATTTTCATCAAATCAAGCACAGATTTTTTTCGCCAGCAAAAAAAAAGAATATTATCAGATAGCGTGGTCGGTGGAGCATTTTCTAAAAACGAGAAATTACTTTATCAGGGAAAAGTCGAGTCAGATATATTTTCTTTTTTACTACCGTTAACTTCTATACACAAAGGCGGAACTAAAGAAAAACTTTATTAATTATTATTTATTCTTAAGATAGACCTTAACACTTGGAACTTATACTCATACTATTGTGTTCTAGATTAAAGGAAGTTGGCTTAAGGACGTCATGATAGGACACATAAGTTAGATCCCCGCTCTCTTAACACGTTCCTACAACCTGAGTGGGAAGATATTATGGCGGCAGCAACATATCGTGAAAACTAGAGACTCCTTGTCGATGCCCTAGGCACCTCTGGAGGCACTGGAGGGTCTAAGATCTCAGGTATAAAGTGTTGGCTGACGCGTTTCAGCTGGTTGCCCTATTCTCCTGTTAAAGATGCTGCTTTTTGCTCATTTTAAACACATTTAAAATCTCAGATTGAATTTTGAAATGCCGTAAACGAAGCATTAATTTCACTTTTAAAATAATGAATTAAAAGTTAAATTTTTCACATGCTGACCAATGATCTGTGTTCCTGATTCAATGCTTTGGGCTGGGAGTGCAATGCGTTGTTGGGGGCAAATCATCCGACGAAAATTAGTAACTGCTTTACGTTTGCAACTTTTTAAATAGGGCTTGGGGCAAGAGAGCTCATGACAGGGGCTTAACACCAGCATTTTTATTGGTAGGAACAAGAATGGTTCATATTCGGATATTCAAGGGCCATGGGCTATATAATAATTTTTCTCAAAATTATTGGGAGGGTGAAATGCCCCCCTCCCCCAAACGACACCGCTGGCCTTTAGTTCTACCTCGTACGCGATCCTTGAACGATTCAGAATTATTTCTTTTTTGAAAAAACAAAACAATGAGAAATAACAACCATGATAGAAGAAATATGGGCAAACAAATTTTCTCCGTAAAATCACATAATGTAACGTAAAGTTGCACTTGTGTGAAAGGTTCTACAGCGTAGTGTGAAAGCACTATTATCCATCGCATGACAATCAGCAAAAATTCTGGTCCAATGCTATTCCCCTTTGCATGCAGACTTGTGATTGTTATTTCTGAATTTAGGTCAAAATCAAACTATTATTCAACTACCTTACGATAGATCATTGTTTTTTTTTCTTGATTAATAATGACTATTATTAATACTTTAGTGAATATGTGACGTCCAGGATTTCCAATTACAGGGTTTTTACAGAAACAAACTGATTCCATGCTATTCAATCCACGCCTCATTTTATTTATAACTGTCTCGATCGATTGACAGTATTTCACTCGAACTTGGGCTTGGCAATCCATTATGAAGCCAAAAACCTTTACCACAGGAATTTCGGTTACCATGGTGAGTGACGTCACGCATTATTACGTTGATGGAATGCTAAAGATTATAGCACTTTTCGAGATAAAAACGGCCGTATTTATTCAATACGATCGTATTTTAGGCCAACTTTCGAACTGGGATTACTTTCTAGATTAACGCTCATTTTGAGCTCTTTTTGAGGCTGATTTCTAAGTTTGAGAGATTTTCTCAGTATGCTTGAATGTTCTCAAAAGTAGATTTGTAGAAGTACTTATTAACTCATTTAATATACTTCTTGATGGGTTGGCTAACCCAATTGTCTTTTTTGGGTGTCTTTATTTTAGAAATTTGAAATATTTTGCCGAGAATATGCTACCTTTTTATAAAATTAAGCTTACGATGGAATGAAACGCTCCGCTACGGAAAAAAAGCTGTCCTTGGAAGCAGCTTTAAACTTTAATATATATATAAAAAGAAAACTTTGATTCAAATCACTGGACTAGATAAAAAAAAAAATGAATGTGGATTGACAGTTTAATATAGATATACTGATATTTATTCCTTAAAGTCGTAATAATTTTTTGTTAAAAAAATGGAAACACTTAAAATGTATTTTGTTTTCAGTAAAGTGCAAATTCTGTTCCGGTCTCCAGAAGATATGAGGGGTGTTAGTCCTACCGCTGCACGTTTTAGTTTGACTCGGTTATTTATTGTAATTTCTGTTCGTTTTGGGTTTCATTTATTTATTGATGGTGATTTATGGTAGATTTACGCTTGAAAGATCATATGACTTTATTTCTGTTCATTTTTGGTTCAATGGAGCTCTTTACTTTTTTTGGAAGACTCTTTTTGTGGAAAACGTTTTTTTTTAATTATTTGCACCCAAAGGGACATTAAAATTATTTAGTTGTGATTTAGTTCGACATTCACATAAATATTCTTTGAAAGCTCCACCTTAATAGCATTAGCTTGCGTAGTAACAATATTTGTAGTAGTAGTAGTAGTAGCATTAGCGGCAGCATGCACAAAGCAACTTTTTTTAACATCCCCCTCAACACACGCTGAAAGTTTCAACTTAATATCATCAATCGTTCCTGAAGCATTGCGGATGCTTCCTCTTGGCAACCTGCATGCGCATAGTGTGTTTCGATTTAGTTCAATACTTTTTCAATTTTCCCAAAATTTCGCATTAATACGCTTTAGTAGCAATAGTATTACCGTATGAATAACGAGAGAGTACCACCGTGGACACCGCCGGATACCATTGTATATAGTGCTTGACATGGACGCCCATAGGCTGAATTTTAGGGGGAGGGGGCTTACCTGGTCTAATCGGCACTTCGTTTTGCGTTTATAGGTATATCAAACTGACAATCCACAGTCATTTTTTTTTTCAGTAAAGCCTAAGTTATGTTCTGGTCTTGAGAAGGCATGGGGGTTGTCAGCCCTAGTATTGTTAATTTTTGCTCGTTTTGAGTTTGACTCGGCTATTTATTATAATTTCTGTTCGTTTTGAGTTTCATTTAATTTTTTATAGTGATTTGTGGTAGTTTTACGCTTGGAAGATTATTTGACTTTATTTCTGCCCATTTTTGACTTAATAGAGCTCTAATTTTCTTCGAAAACTTATTCTGTGGAAAAAGTTTTTTTTAATTAATACAAATATATGACTCCGTCATTCAGCCAGGGAGGGGGGCGAGCGCCCCCCTTGCCCCCTTTTATGGGCACCCATGGCACTTGATTCCCGCCCCCCCCCCAAATTGATATAAGAGGGTTTCTAAGCTTCCTGATTAAAAACTTAAGGCTTTATTGCAATACAGAATTCCAAAATCTAAACACACTTAGAATTCTTCAGAAATCATGATTATTTCACAAATTGTTAATCTTTCTGAAATCAGAGTAACACAAGGACTGCCAATCGGTACCACTGAAGGCCCCAAAGTAGGTTCCTTGGGTAAGTTCTCCTCTAATATCTCCCCCCCTCAACTTTGTCCGTATAGAAAGTGTACATTTGAATCAGTTTGAAAGTGTACATACTTCATGGATTATTTAGAAATAGTTACTAGCAGATAAAGTGGTAATCATCTAAAATAATTAATATTAAGATTAACTTAATTTCAAGATAAATGTCATATATATATGAATATCCTAAACAAATACAAACTAAATGTGTACTTTTCAGATTTCGGTTTTCAAAAAGAGTTGTTGTTGAGAATTTATGAGGCTGTTCATTACAAATCTGAGATTTCTGTTATGTCATGTTGAGGTCTGAACCGTGCTTGTATGTTCGATATGAATGATTTGAAGGCCTAAAGTGGGACACTCCAGCATATGAAAAGTTTGAGCACCCGCAGTGTATGAGATTTTATGAGGTTGTTGATTACAAATTTGTGACTGGTGTTACAACTTGTCTAGATTAGGGTCATGCAATGATTTTCTATATTGTTCGGGGGGAGGGGTAGGGAAGAAGATTCATATTTAATTAATTAATTTTTTGTATGCACCGTTGAATACTGTGTTGTATGGCCTTATTCCCTTTAGATAAACTCGATATTGCTAATTTTATTCCTATGTATGGATTGAAGGCTGAAAATAGGATACTTTAGCCTTTTGGATGGTTTGAGTCTTTGTTAGGTTTTGATTACAAATCTGGTATAACATCTTGTTGAGACCAGATTTATGAAAGTATTTTCAACATGTATGGCTTGAAATCCAGAAGTGAGACACTGTAGCCTTTGAAAAGTTTGAGGGCCCACAATATAAGAGCTTTTATTGGATTTTTGATCACATATTCATCTGCACTTGGTGATATTGGGCTAACAATAGAGCCGTCTAAGAATGAATTTGTAGTCTTGAACGAGGAAACATAGGCAAATCGTGTTGTTGATGCTTGCGGGAAGACAGTTCTTCAAAAGGATAAATTTGAATATGTCAGGCTTCGGTATGGAAGTTTTGTTAGAGTAACTAAAAATCTTGTTATTGCCGCACTTAAAGAAAAACTGTGAAAAACCTACGGCATGCTAGCACGAACTAAAGGTCAATTTGACAAAATTACGCTCGGTCGTCTCTGTAATGCCATGTTTGCGCCACATGTCTTTTTTTTAACCCCTTTATGGAATTGCTCAAGTAAAACCGAACGTAACCAAATTCGTTCAATTTTTTTTCGGTATTGCAAATATTTATTGGGAATTCCCATATGGTTCAGAAACTCTTATGTTTCGCAGAGGTACTATATTTTTGAGATAAGTAAGAAAATGGATGAGTTGTATACCCGTTTCAAGAGTCGAAATAGAAGGATACACGACTTTCCATTGGCTAGTCTTGTGCAGTAAAATCGTGATTTTGATTTCGTTTCTTTTTCTCTTTTCCATAGTTAACGAAGTTTAATTTTGTTTTCTAGCGTTGTGTGATTTTTTTGTTGTTTTTTTCTTTCGTTTTTATAACTCCTTCGAGCATTTACATGTATTTGCATGAAGGGTTGAAATAAAATTATTATTATTATTATTATTACATCTCTGACTTGTGTTACATCTTGCTGAGATAAGGGTTATGCAAAGATTTGCTACATTTTCGGGGAGGAGGAGGGCAGGGGTCGAAGATTAATATTTCAGAAATTTATTTTTAATGTGCATTAACGAATACTGTGCGGTATGACCTCATTTGGTTGACAAACTTTAACATAATTACTACATATAAGTTAAAGGCTGTAAAAAGGGCACTCTAGCCTTTTGAGTCCTTTGTGGAGATGTAGATATGAGTCTTTGTAAAGTTTAAGGTGTTATAAATCTGGTCTACGGTGTTACATCTTGTTGAGATCAGAATCATGAAAGTAATTTTGACATGTATAGCTTGAAGTGCAAAAGTGGGATGCTTTAGCCTTTTGCGGGGTTGAAGGGACCGAACAACTGCTTTTATTTATTCGTTTAGTTGGTTTTTACTTCACATACATGATTTGACCAAATTCTCTTCTTTTCAAACTCCAAATTGTCAGCCAAGGTGAAGAATTGTCATACAAGAGCAAAAATGTCCCTTTATTGACAGTCCTGGAGCCTTAGCTCCAAAACCTGTCACTTTCTACCATTTCATGGAAAACCTGCGAACCGATGACCTTAAAAAAAACTTTAAATTTCACAGGAAACTCAGATCTTTCTATAATTTCTGTTCGTTTAGAGTTTGGCTTCAATGTATGTTGTTACTTGTTTTCATTCCAGGATTGTTTTCTTAATCAATGGTTATTAGTGCTCATTTTAAGATTTATACATCTGTATAAGCCAGTTTCTTCTCATTACAAATTTTATATTAGCTATCAACTTTCAAGAGAAGAATCCAGTGTTTCTTTATTTAGTTAGAAAAATAGGTAGACGTAACAGTTCTGAGATAAGAACCTTAACTCATTACACGGATAATAATTGTATATAAGTACGAGTATATTTATTTTTTTTGTCTAGAAGTATTTTCTCGAGCCTGGCAATACGTTTTTTATTTGAAAATTAGAATACTACCACTTACCGCTGTGAAGGCTATATAGATAGGTAACGCCATTGGAAAAATCTGTTTAGGGGTTTAATTTTGAAAAGAAAATTCGTATAAACGACGTTACAAATACTTGGAATAGTTATGATAAATTTTGCTGGAAAATAAATGTCTGTGCTAAATATTTTAAAAAGCACATTAAAATTTAATTTCATTGTTGATAGTAGGCCTATGGATTAATTTGTCTGTACAAATATGAAGAAAGGTTTGCCGAATAAAATTAAAGTTTCTCCCACCAAAAAACTCGGTTCTCTGGTACTTCTTATAAAAGGGCTTTCACCTTAATCTTTCGGTTCCTTTATTATAAGGTCAATTAAACATACTCAAAAAAGAGGTTACTTACCTATACAAGAAACTGTTGAATTATCCCCACTAGCAAAGGATCTATAGCCTTTTTTGCACTTGCAGTCATACCAGCCATATTTATTCACGCATTCTGAGTTTTCACCACACTTATGCATGTTCAGTGCACACTCATCTAGGTCCAATTCACACTGCTGACCTGTGAACCCTGAACGACATGAGCATTGTTCCGGCACGCGACAAAAGCCACCGTTTTGACATAACTGGCTGCAGATGGCTGAAAAATATGTCAGAAATGATTTTGCCATGCTCGCCAAGAACCGATAATGACAAGTAAAAACAGTTTCAATTCCAAATACTTGTATTTAGAAAGTTTGTCGATGAAGATTAGAAATATAAAGATAATAATAAATAATTTGTTTAATATGATAAAGCTAAGTTTTGACAGATTATGATAAACTTTGTCAGGTGAAAAGGATCAGAGCCAGTGACAAAAGCCATCGTTCTGACATAACTAATTATTCTCACCCACTTAAACCTGGTTTTAGCGGCGACCTGAAATCGATCTGCCAAAGCGAAATTCAACTTCCATCAGTATCCTAACTAACATGCTGTTCAAGAACAAAGCAATTAAAAATATTTTGAGTATACATGGTGTAACAAAAAATTATCTCACTTTTTGACCCCTCAAAATGCATCAGTTTTGTTTTTTATTTTCTTTTTAACAACTTAAGACTTATAATACTACTACTGCTAGTACTACTACTACTACTACTACTATTGCTACTACTAATACCACTACTACTACTACTAACAACTCACCGCAGCGTCAAGCCACCTTAGGCCAGCATAGCTACGCACGGCCCTATGCCATCCCAATCTATTCAATACCTCCCTCTTTACACCCATCCAAGAATTCCAGTGCCCCTTAAATTATTCCTTGCGACATCCTCGCATCCTATTCAGGGAAGATCTGCTTTTCATCTGGGCCTAATTGTTTGCCGACAAAAACGATCTTTGGCAATCTGTCATGCGTCCCGGAGAATGTGTCCTAGCCATCTCAGCCTTAGCATAGCCCTAGAAAGCAAGGGCTGAACCACATTTTTACTACTGCTCACTGTTTGAAATACGATCAGTCAGACGGGTACCCCAAACAATCCGTAGACCATTTCTCTGGAAAACATCTAGCAAATCCTCCTTCGTTTTGAAACTTATAGTGACAAAAATAAGTGAAACTCCGACAAAATTATGCCATAAAGTACTACTAAAAACAACATAAAAAAATACATATTTTGTAGGTGATTATAGGTAAATGTTCCCTCTAAATCAAGCCATTTTGTGATAAGCTTGCAGCTGTAACCTGCACCAGACGGACAAGATACTTACAACACTAGACTAATAGTCTCAGATTCGTCCATTTACCCACCTTGTTTATTAAAAGCTTATATAAACCTTTATTCTATCTTCATTTTGAAAACTTATTTCTGTAATAAATTGACATCTGTTAAGAAAATTTAAGTTTCCTTTTACTTGTCATTGCTGAAGTAAAAACGCCAATTTATTCCTGAGTTAGGAAGTGCCTCTGCGTCCTCTATTCTTTGAAAAAAAAATATCTAATAAATTAGATATTTTGAAAAAATCTTGAAAAAACAAAATTCAGCTAATTAAGATTTTACCAAAACTTTTTCTAGAAGGATTTAAACTTCCTTAAAAATAGAAAAAAAATTTCTTTTTTCAACGATTTAAAACAAAATCGTCAACATTTAATATTATCAAAGAGTAAAGTCACAAGTATCAAGGTTTTGACATGTGGAACAACAGAGCAAAAAGTCAACACCCACTGTACCAAAGCCTACCTGGTATCAAAATACTACAGATAGATAAATAGATGTAGACATATATCTATTGCTATGAAAGCAGCTTCGGGCCATTGCAAAAAAAAATATAGTCTACGGACATAATATATATACAGATATTTATGCTTTAAAGCCACATGGGTTATGGCTACAAAAAAGAAAACAACAAACAAAACGGAATAAAAAGTGACGAAGACCAACCACACTGCCTTTCCATCATAAACAACAAAATACAAATAGAACAATAGCGATTTTTTTCTATAAAACAACGGAATGCAAAATTTAAATGAATGTTTCGGCCCTGTGTCCAAGGGCCGTCCTCAGCACAACACAAACGAAAATATAAAATAGAAACTTACATTAAAATACGAACTGTAAAACTAAAAATGTTTTTTAAAAACAGCCCTAGAATCATAACTTCAACGAAGTTCAACCGGGACTGTCTTGGTTGAAATTCGTTGAAGCTATTATTCTAGGGATGTTTTAATTTCGGTTGTGTTGGGCTGAGGACCGTCCTTGGACATAGGGCCGAGACATTCATTTAAATTTTGCATTCCGCTGTCTTATTGAAACAAATTCCCCTTTGTTCTACCTGTATTTTGTTGTTCAAAACCAAAGGGAACAACTCACACATATTCAACAAAACTTCTAGCATTCCTCCCTCCCCCTTTCAAAAATATCTCTACGGGTATCCCAATTTAATTTGTTTTGCATTTTTTATAAAAATTGTACCAAACACACATATACGTAACATTATAAACATACCAAAATGAAGCCACATCACTAAGCTATACACTCTAATTTTTTATATAAATTATCTTTATATAAATGCTCAAACAAAGCAAAGTTCCCGGAAAAAAAGCTTAGAAACCTTATTTTTTTCTTCCCAGTAAAATGAAAAAATAATGAAATAGCCTTTGATTTTGGGAACATTAAAAGACCTTCAAATTGTTTTTAGCATACTAATATTAGAAAATGTCGTGCAAAAATAGTACAGAACGGGTTTGGGAACAACCTGGATCTTGGGAATGATGATAAGATCTCAGAGTTCTTTTGCCTTACTGAAGTTAGAAAATGTCTCGTTTTGATTTTGGGAACGATCATAGGACATCAGAATTCTTTTTGCTTTATGGTAACTAGAATATATCGTGCAGACATCGGGCAGAATTTGGGAACTAGATTGACTTAAAAACGACGATAACATCTCTGAATTCTTTCTAACATACAGATGTTGGAAAATGGTTCATTTTGACTTTGGGAATGTTTTAAGATACCAATATTCTTTTCGCTTCATTGAAATTAGAAAATTTCGTGCAGATATAATACTGAACGGAACAGGTTTGGTGCTGGGAACAACGGAAGATCCTTGAATTCTTTAAACATTATGTTATAGGTACTGTAGATACGCTCTTTTGACATCTGCATGCACAAAGTGTCTTTTGGCTTAGTTTATCATCCCCCTCAAAGAAATCGGAACATATCATCCAAGCTTTGTATAAAACAATATTTGAGACCGCTTTGGTTTAGAAATAACGATAGGATTTCCATTTTTTTTGCCCTACTGAAGGCATAAAATGAAGCAAGCCTGATTCTAGTGCGACTGGAAGTACAAGTATGCATCCCCCCGCCAATATGATGATGTTCACGTGGCCGTTAAATCACGAAGCAATCCCTTACAAAGCTGCAAGTTCAGGTACAAGTATTTAGCCACCAACTAATACGATGATGTTCTCACGATCGTCAAATCCCGAAGCAGTGCCAAGGCCGTACAATGCTGCAAGCATAAGTATGTAACCTTCAACCTGCATGATGCTGCTCCTACGACCGTCAATCCGAAGCAGTCCCAAGGCCGTAAGTCTGGTGAGTTTATGGTTAAATAAATTTCCACAAAACATTGGAATTTCAGGTACTAGGTAAGGCGAAAACGGCTGATCCAGCTTCAAGCACCAGTCCAGGTGTAGCGAAGAACAATTTGGGAAGGACTTTGATTTGGGACAGCAATAAGATTATCAAATAAATTACATCTGAGATAAAAAAAAATATTGAGTGAAAACAAATTATGTAGAAAAAAACCTTTTATACTACGATTAAAAAAAATGACGATAAGATCTCTGAATTCTTTCCGCCTTGCTTGAAAAAAATCGCTGCTAATATGGGAGTTAAACTCAAGACTCTCTGGTCTTCTTCTAAGAATACAAATAATGAGTGAATTGTGAAGTTCCTTGAATCAAGATCATTTGTTCGTTCTGCTCAACTTAGTTTCAGGAAAGCAATGTCGACCGAGCAAGCTGTTCTATTTTTAACTTCGTTTGTTACTGATAAGTTGGACTGTAGTCTGAAAGTTGCATCTGTATTCTTAGATATTAAGAAGGCCTTAGATTGCGTGGATCATGAAATATTGGTGAAAAAGTTGGAGAATTGTGGTATTTGGGGTAATTTATTGCAACTATTAATTTCCTTTCTGAATAAACGGACCCAGTGCTTTAAAATAGGGGATTTTTAATCAAGTGACAAGGGTATTAAATGTGGTGTTCCTCAAGGATCAGGTCTGGGACTCCTATTGTTTTTATATATATTAATGATTTAGATAGGTTCCTGGTAAGCTGTGGTCTGTCAACTAGTGAAGTTACTAAGGTTAAGGTTATTTTAACCGAGCTTTTCAGATGATACCCATTGTACAGTGGCTGCTAAGCCTTTTGAAAACTGGTATTCTATACATTGAAAAATGAATGAGACTGAATAAACTAAAGTTGAACCACAAGAAAAGCTCCTTGGTGATATATGGTAGAAGCCCTAATTATTACCTTTGGATTGAGCAGATTCAGTTAAGTGGAAACATCATCTTACGTGCTAAATCAGTGAAGTTTCTTGGAGTTGTACTGGACGAGTGCCTCAGCTTTAAGAATCATTTCCGTCATATTTCTAAAAGCTTTTTTGATAATTTGAATAAAAAGTGCTCATAAGAATTCCGCAAAATTAGGGATATCAAGGGGGCTGAGGCCTTACCCTGTTTACGTCCCTGGTAAGGAAGATATATTTCATTCCCCTGAAAATAAAAATATGTAAAAGTTGGTTAATTTTGTTGTAATCAAACACAATTTGACACTGTTATAGGAAAAAAAAATTTTTTTTTGAACCCTTGCCATTCCCTTAAAATGTCATGTAGACTACTCCTCCTAGAATAATATTCTGCCAGGAACCTAGGTCCCTAGTTAAAACTGAAACTTACGTTTACAATATTTGCCATCCCCTTCATAACCAGCTGCACAGTCACATTTGTATCCACCGAGAATATTAGTACAATGAGCATTAGCATCGCATTTATGCAATCCTACAGCACATTCATCAATTTCAGAGCATGTAAAGTTATCTTCACGGGCGTATCCTTCAAGGCATTGACAAGTATATGACCCGATGCTGTTTACACAGATGGTGTTGTTTCCACAGTGGTGACCTTCCTTTCCACCCAACGTGTTGCATTCATCTATATCTGGAAAAGAAGTTGCAAAGCTTTTATCCTAGAGACGTAATAAAGATAATTTTAATTTTTTTCTAACAAGCTTGTTAAAAAAAATTAGGAGCCTAAAATCTGCATATTTATTAATTTATTTACCCATAAAGCGCCAAATTTAATTTGCTCGTCGCTACAGTACGCACAAATCAGAATAATACACGGGCTAAGGACGTTTGTGGAAGGGGGTATCCGAAACTCTAAATTTTCCACGAACTTCTTTTCTCGACTTTCACTTCTGTACAAACTAAAAAGGTTCATTTTTCAATGCTACCCCTCTCACCCGCCCCCCCCCTCCCCAAAAAAAAATACTTAAGCTCATCCAGGCAGAGTTATATTCCCACTGGTCGATCGAATCAAAATTGCGCACGACTATAGCGCCAATTGTGCATCCCATTCGTAATTTCTATATTGAAACAATATTCAACTTTCAAGAATAAAATTTGTGACTGACCAATCAGAGTTAAGATTTTAGCCGAAATTTTTGAAATTAGAAAAGAGGGAAGCTTTGGAGCGTTATCCTATGTGTAAAATAAATATGGCAAGCAGTACGAAGGCACAGTATTAGTAGGCAATAATTAGGGACAAGTTAGTGTTGATATGAGCTTTTGTTCATTTCAAATTTTCGCTCCAGCTGTACAAATATGACGTTGAAATCAAGGAAAAAATATGATATTCATAGACTTTGGATTTTCTATGGGGCTATTAGTTATTTTTGTTCAAAGTGAATCTTAACTTTTTAAGTTACCTAACTTTGCAGATCTTAGTGGGTCCTATTTACTTCCAGTTCCTTTACATTAGTTTTTGCACCTATCAAGATAATAGGTACTATAGAATATTCAACTAACTCAAGATGGTCACTAATCTAGTCCAACATTGGCCTCCTTCACAAAAGAAGCAACAGAAGTAGACAGGTAAACAGACAATAATTCTGTATCACCTGAGCCTAAACATCAATCGCATGGCTCCGCCGTATTAAAATAATAGGCTAGGCGTACCTACATGTTATGTAATAGATACGAAATCTATCTAATATATAAAATCCTAGTCATTCGAGCTTTGTTTATTCTTGAACGGCTACTTTTCAAATGATTAAACTGTGTTTTTTTTTGTTTAATAAAGTTTAATCCAATTCAATTCAAAAAATTCCGAACACTTAGACAGGATGAGAAATATGCAAAAAAAATCTACTTTTACATGAATTAACAAAAAACTGAGGCCATTCATGATGGTTGGGTATTAAACAGAAATGTCCAAAGTGCTCAATAGTAACCCGACAAATGCATACACATGGGTTTAAAAAAAAAAAAGACAACACAAACTAGCAAAACCAAATTTAAACGAAGAAAAAGAGATAGAAAATGAAATCTGAGGCAAAACAACACTGAGGCCCGAGGCCCATATTTCAACACATATAACAACACTGAGGCCCATTTTTCAGTTACATATTTCTTATTTTTAGTTAATTTGGTTTATTAACCGGTTTATTTGTCAAATTAATTTGGTTATTGGTTCAGCTTAATAGCCTTGTATATCTAAATTATTTCGTTTCATAATTTTGATTACAATTACAATATATATTTTGATTACTTTTATTTCAGCCATGAAAAAGTGGATTTATGTTTTATTGAATGGAGCTCTTGTGAATAAATTCACAATTGGTTAGGATTTTTGCTAGTTTGAATTTTTATTGAAAGATATAAGTGTCCCTTGTTTTTTCTTTGTTTTTTTCTTTTTTGTTTCATAATTTTTAGTGCAATACAAAACAAAATTACTTCTATTTCAGCCATAAAAACTGAATTTATGTTTTGTGCAATGGAGCTCTTGTGAATAAATTCACAATTGGTTAGGATTTTTGCTAGTTTGAATTTTTATTGAAAGATATAAGTGTCCCTTTTTTTGCTTTTTTTCTTTTTGGTTTCATCATTTTGAGTGCAATACAAAACAAAATTACTTTTATTTCAGCCACAAAAACTGAATTTATGTTTTGTGCAATGGAGCTCTTGTGAATAAATTCACTATTGGTTAGGATTTTTGCTAGTTTGAATTTTTATTGAAAGATATAAGTGTCCCTTGTTTTTTTGCTTTTTTCTTTTTGGTTTCATAATTTTGAGTGCAATACAAAACAAAATTACTTTTATTTCAGCCACAAAAACTGAATTTATGTTTTGTGCAATGGAGCTCTAGTGAATAAATCACTATTGGATAGGATTTTTGCTAGTTTGAATTTTTATTGACAGATATAAGTTTCTCTTGTTTTTTCTTTGTTTTTTTCTTTTTTGTTTCATAATTTTTAGTGCAATACAAAACAAAATTACTTTTATTTCAGCCATAAAAACTGAATTTATGTTTTGTGCAATGGAGCTCTTGTGAATAAATTCACTATTGGTTAGGATTTTTGCTAGTTTGAATTTTTATTAAAAGATATAAGTGTCCCTTGTTTTTTTGTTTTTTTTTCTTTTTGGTTTCATAATTTTGAGTGCAATACAAAACAAAATTACTTTTATTTCAGCCATAAAAACTGAATTTATGTTTTGTGCAATGGAGCTCTTGTGAATAAATTCACTATTGGTTAGGATTTTTGCTAGTTTGAATTTTTATTAAAAGATATAAGTGTCCCTTGTTTTTTTGCTTTTTTCTTTTTGGTTTCATCATTTTGAGTGCAATACAAAATAAAATTACTTTTATTTCAGCCATAAAAAAGTGGATTTATCTTGTGTTGAATGAAGCTCCAGTGAATTTAACTGATGCTAACCATTATTGGTTAGGATTTTTGCTCGGTTGAATTTTTATTGACAGATCCATGTTTCCCTTGTTTGTTTGTTTTTTCTGTTGTTTTGGTAATATAACCGTATTTTGCAATGATGTTTATTTTGATATTTAACTAGCACCAGTACAATTTAAACCTGAATTAACCAAAATTATCCGGAGGGAGCACTGGACAAGAATCAGGAACGCTTAGTCTACACTGGGAGTCTGCAAGCATAATTAGGTCTGATTTCAACTGTTAAAATTAACTTCAAAAAGCAAAAAAGCAGCCAAGCATAAAGGAAGATACATTATTGACAAACATGAAAAAGCCGAAGTGCATGCAGCGTCAATGCTCAAAAACATACCAGTACAATTTTTCCCATCTCCATAGAATCCTGGATTACACTGACACAAAAATTCAGTTCGAAGATTGATACAACTCGCATTGCCATGACATTCATGGCCTTGTCCGCAATAGTCTGCTCCTAAAATGTCAATCCAATGTCAAAATTTCAATATTTATTTAACCATAGATTTTTGACAAAATAATTTTTTTCGTCAATTAAGCGTCCTTGAACATTGTTAAAATAGTCCATTAACCAAACTAGGTTGGAATTTGACATGGCTAAAGTAGTCTTTGGATATGTTTGACACTTTAAGATAAATATACTCTGCTAAAAAAAAAAGTGTTCGCTAGAAGAAGAGCCTCCAGATTGGCCTCTTTACTTTCTTAATCCTTATACCGGCTTGGCGTTGAGAGCGTCATCAGCCTTACCCACGTGAGTGGTGAGAGGTACATTAATTATACTTTCAAAGATTCATCGTACCATATGTGCAAAATATGACCCAAAATGGATACTTAAAGTTCCTACATCCACACTTTTCAGAAAAGCCACTTATAGTTTAATTGCAAAATTTAACTGTATATATTGCTCTTTCCAAGATGCTGATGTTTCTATGGTCCGGAGTTCTTACCCGTTTCCAATACCTTGGTAAACCAAGCAATACCATATCCCCCCACCCCCCGAACAAAAATGCTGGACACGCCTTTGAAACCAAGTATATTCCAAAAATGTTGCCAAGCGATGAGTTTCCGTGAGAATAACTCCCTTGCTTATATTAGTTTACTAGTTTGGCTAGAATTTTAATCTCTTTACTTTGAGGGTCATTGTTTCGCAATTAATAATTTATTTTAATGGTAAATTCTATAACGCTTAGTCAAAGTGTTCAGTCCACTTTTTGAAAATTCTTGGAAGAATACGTTTAATTTTAAACTATCAAGGACCTCAAAATGAAAACTCCCTGTCCCCTGAACTCATCTTAGGTCTATTCATGCCTGAAAATCGCCGTTTTAAAAAAATTTTGTTTTGGTTGTTTCACTATTATGAGGTTTTTAAGAACCTAAAACATTTTTGTCAGTGTTGCCAAGCTGAATCATACAAATAAACGAGAAAACTAATTAGTTGAATTTAGCAACTAATTAGTTTGCTTCCGTAAAAATTATCAATTTGTTGGTACGAAAAGTGGGTATACTTTTGAAGAAAGCTACACCTTCTTCAGCAGTTTTGGCGTCATGTTAAAAAGCGTCTTAGCTTTTTATGCTGATTTGCTCTCCACGTGTCTTTATTTTAAGCTCGGCAAACAATACTACCATAAACTGTACAATTGCATATGGAGGCCCTTTTCATTAAAATTTGAATTATTTTTTCTAAGATATATATTTCTTTTAATTTTATTTTTTTAATTTTTAAATTAAAATTTATTTAAAAATTTCCTTTACTTTTAATTTTTTTTAAGATATATATGGTTTTTCAAGTTTCCACCAATTCCAACAATAAGTTTAAGTTTAAGCTACCGGTAGGTTAAGTCTAGTAAGTGTCATAAGTTTTAGCTATAAGCTTAAGATAAGTTAATTTAAGTTTAAGCTAAATCCAACAATATGATTTCATTGTTATAGTCCTTGGTGCTTTTAACTCAGTAAAATTAGAAATTCTATAAAATAAGTAAATTAAAGGATTCTTGTGTGCAAATTTTGATTATTTTATTATTAGAAATCGAATGAGCTTACTCAAATCAGCCTAAATAAACAGGATTAAGAAAACTAAATTGGTCATATTTTTTTTCATTACTTTTCTGAGGCAACTAAAATTGTTTCATCTACCAAAACTGGGTTTCAATTAAAATTGTTTATTTCAGCCAAAACGGGACAAAAAACCTTGACAATTTGATAGAATTATAACCAAACCTTGTGCGACGATCTATTTAACTAGTTTTTGACGAAAGAGGATATACTCCCTTTCAACTTATGATCGAAAATTAGTGGCACAATTTCACAAGGTTGTGGGAAGGGGGCAAATGAATTCATCAAATCTAGAGATGTCACTTTGTTTCTATTACCAAAAAAGGGTATTTTTAATAAAAACACCAAAAAATTGTATTTTTAAAATCAGATTGGAGAAAAACAAGAGCAAGGGAGAAATTATCCAGTCCCCCAAATCGGTGCCACTACAAACCAAATAAGGCATTAACACTCCAGTCCGTACGTGGATCAACTATTCTCCAACAAGCGGATTTCTTATTTTTACTGTTCTTTCGGCGAAGGGACCTATTCTAATCCTCAAAATACTATGCTTGATCCCTATTCCCAGAAAAATATAGCCTAAAAGGGACAGTAGTTAAGTATTAACCTGAATTAGTAAACCAACTAAAGTTGAGAAAAAGCAAAGACAAAAGGTATATGATGCAGATGTCCAACCGAGCAATTGTTTTGTGGTCGAAAAAGTTGGTGCTTTCGCACGCCTTTGTCTTCATTTTCTTCCAGAAATGTTTTCATGAATGCTAACAGTTAAAAGTAAGCTTATTCAGAACATTCGAATTTTATTAGAGAATCCCAAGAGAATTAAAAATAAGATGTGGAATAATCACAAGTTTTCTTGCAATTACTTAACACCTTCATTGCTTTTGAATACTTAACAAATATTGTTTAATAAACATGAAGTGATCGCTTGAATAATTGACCGTTCGATAAATTTGGCAACACTGTCTTCAACATACAGTAATATCACAAATTATTAATGCTTACACAGATATCTCACTCCCAACAAAATACATCGGTCGACGTGACCCTCAATTACACTAGCTATCTAACAAAACTCGCCCGCCCGTGCAATTTCGCGGTATGTCATTGGATTAGATTACGCTCCGCCCACACTCGGATTGGATTGGATAACGTTCCACCCGCGCAATGTCATTGAATATCGTCAGCCTTTAGGAAGCAAATCATCTGATCAGATGGTTTTTCAGGCTTGCAATAATGTTGAAGTGAGATATGTGGTGATACATAATAGATAATCAGTGGTAATATCATCACAAATAGCTTTGATCCACGCCTCGAAGCAATAGATTCGGATAGATATCTATGTTATATAATTGTTGCCTATGACTACGAGTGTTAAAACTTACCGACACAGAATTTACAACACTCTCCCTGCTTCGAGACTTGTTCAGATGGTGGACACGGAAGAGGAGGACACACTTCTGTTGGGTTCAGAGCTATTGATCTCATCACGCCATCTCTACATTCAGTGACTTTGCAGCCTCTAGATGCCTCTCGGTCTCCGTGGTCGTACCAGACTCCACCAGAAACACACTTCTCTATAATTATTCAATTTAATTATTTACTTAAGGCCCGTTTTTCACGAGGAAGAGAACTAATTAATAATGGTTAGAATAATGGATTATCTCCTTCAAAATCACTTGTTTGCCACGGCCATGGTTGTCAGTATTTCGTTGTTATTGGTGATGTAATATAACGAATATTTTCTGTCAAAATAGTATTGCAAATTGTCATTTTCGAACTGCTTTAAAAGAACACTTGTCACTGATTTTCATGTAATTTTTACAACCTAACCTAACTAGAAACAAAAAGAATTATGTGGCTACTCAAAGCTTCTCAGGAATATGTGGTAAACAAAATTATTGACACAAGAGAAACATCTGGAAAAGCCAGAGAATTACCAACCTCAAACGAGCTATGCTCACTAAATTAGGCTCGTGACACTCGCCATAAAATATGTCCTAGGATATCCTTCTTTGCCACAGACGTTGGGCAAGAGTAAATTACAACTCGGACCAGATTCTTGATTTTATAAACCTTTTCAGAATATGGATCATTACAAGATACTAGGGTATGTAGGAGTGCTGTTATTGATTTTAAAATTAAAGATCACCATCTAGTAGTGTCTAGGACCAATTTAAAGCTGAAATTTCGGAAGGGTAACTACCTGTCCGGAAGTTATGATATTGGTAGAATCCAAGATGAAAATTTGAGAGACTTTCCAGGAACAGTTGAATACTAAACTCAAGAGTTTGAGATACTACAATGTGGAAGATGGATGGAATAATTTTAGGAAAACCATTTGTGAGCTGATGGTGTCTCAGGGAAGAAAGTTATGAGCGCAGCTAGAAATATTAGTCAAACAGTTTTACGTTTAATAGACAGGAGAGGGGGTTGTACAAGAATTATCTGAGTGATAGATCAGATGAAAAAAAAGGAACGTAAATAAAGTAGAGAAAGCATTAAAATATGAACTAAGAAGGTGTGAAGTGCAGGCCATGGAAAAATTGCCGAAGATCCGGAAGATGCCGCTAGACGGCATAATAGTAAAATAATAATAATAACTCTTAATTTCCATAATAGCTTATAGCTAGCAGTGGACGTCGAACAACAAGAAAATATAACACATGAGATCAGATAAATAAATATAAAAATAAATAAACTTTTTCACAACTTTTTATAGATATCCTTTTCAACTAGTTCCTCATTATAGTGTTTCACGAAGTATGGAACAAACGATGATAGGTACATTTTTGATGCCTTTCGGGGTGGGGGACAAAGGAGTTGGCACGACAAAGTGAGGGCTCCTCTACGTGTTTTTGGCCGATTGATCTGTGATTCCTGGAAATCCGGTAATATTTTGCGATGGACATCAGAGCTTAGGCATTTTTTCCGAAACGCATCGTGAGATCGTGGCACCTTTCAGATAGTTTCTGAAGCCTCAGTTTCTGCAGGCTGTCCTCATAGGATGTATAATTTGCCCCAAGCATTATTTGGCGCGCCCGCTTCTGAATATTTTCAAGCTTTTCGGTTTGGATAGCCGTTAGACCTGGGTGCCAAACGGGACAAGCATACTCGGTTTGCGATCGGACATACATACAGTATAGACTGCGCATAATGGAAATTTGGATATTGAACCGCGTTAGGCAAGCAAAGGATTTTAGGCATAGGGAAGCCTTTTGGAGGATAGACTGTATATGTGGATCCCATTTGAGGTTGCTTCTGAAAATTACTCCTGGAATTTTTATTTCATCTTTAGTTGTAAGTCCAGTGTCTTCTTGGGACGGAATTGCAGATTTAAAAAACTAAGACGTAGAATATCGCTCTTGGTTTCACTAACTGTAAGCATTACATCTTCAAGATTGTGCTTTAGCTCGAAAAATATTGATGAGGTGGTGATTTCCTCTGCTAGGCTCGCTAAGGTGCGGAATGATATGTTTGACAGGTCGCCAGCAAAGTTGTAGCGACTTTGTATTTGTGCTAGGACAGGGTTAGAAACAATCAAAAAGATCAGGCCCTAATTTTGGCCCTTGAAGTGCTCCGCACCATATTTCTTGGGATTTGGATGCTTCATCCTGCGTGAGTGAAACACATTGGTTTCGATTGTGAAGGAAGCTTGCAACCATTCTCACAAGAAACTGTCGAGCACCCATTTCTTTAGCTCGGTTAATAGCTATCAGGTGTTGGATGCTGTCAAACGCCTTTCCTATATCGCTGAGAAAGATTTCTGCGTATGACTCTTCCTTCTCGAGATGTTTCATCAGATCGTCAAGAAGACATACAAGATAGTGGGTAGTATTATTTCCAGGCCTGAAAGCAAATTGCCGAGGGTCTAAATTAGCTTCAATATCTCCATATAAATATTCACAGATAAAGCCTTCAAACACTTTGGAAAGGGACGGGGTTTTTTAAATCGGGCACAAATCGTTAGGTGAGAGGGGTTTTTTTATTTTAGGAATGGGATTTATATAGGCTGTCTTGAAGCAATCCGGGAATGTACCATCTATTAGACATTGATTGAAACAGGCAGCCAAAACAAAACTAAGCTCCTCAGAGCAATGAGCTATCAACTCAATAGGAATTTCTAGAGGGTAATTACTCTTCCTGAGGTCCAGGCGTTTGAGCTTCTCACATACTTCATGGGGGCGAATGATCGAAATTTGTTCAATGGGTCCATTTTCAGGTGGCTCGTCAAGAGGTGGGTGTGTACGACAAACATTTGAAAAATGTGTGTTGATCATATCAGCGCTCAGAGGTTCACCATCAGACAATATTGTACTGGCATGTTAACAAATTAAGAGGGAGTAGTCAATCCGGACTTGTCCCAGTTATACATAGGAATGGGGCCACAATTAGTGATAAGGAAAGAGTTGAAGAGAGATGGGCAGAACATTTTGAAATTGTGCTAAACCGAGATAGAGTTGCAGGAAAAGATATGGAGGAAAATCAAAAAGTTTGTGATACCTTGGAGAAATATTTGTTTTGCGAGGAAGAATTAGCGACAGGACTAAAAGGATTAAAAAACAATAAGGCCCCAGGTGCTGATAGTGTGATAAATGAGCTTTTTAAATATGGTGGTTATGAGGTTAAAGATACGTTACTGAAGATTATGAATATGATTTTTGAAAAACAAATGAATGTGCAATGTCAGTTCAATAAACATATACTGATATTTAATAATCAGAATCTTAATATTATTTGATTTATTAAAGTTATAAAAGTAAAAGCATTTATATTTTTTTTTTCAGTAAAGTGCAAATTATGTTCTGGCTTTGGGAAGGCATAGGGGTTTTGAGCCCAACTTATGTTAATTTCTGCTCGTTTTGAGTTTGACTCAGTTAATTATTGTAATTTCTATTCGTTTTGGGTTTCATTTATTTATCGATGCTGATTAGTGGTAGTTTCACGCTTGGTAGATTGTTTGATTTTATGTTTGCTCATTTTCGGTTTAATTGAGTTTTTTACTTTTCTTTGAAAAACTTATTTTGTGGAAAAAGTTTTTTAAATTAATCCCTTTGTATGGATCATTTTGATGGACTTTGTCTTAAGGACCGCAGAAAAGGCAATGGGAGACCAAGGAATCAAATGGGGAGGAAAAACTCTCCTGGAAATAGATTGTGCTGATGATTTAAGCATCATAGATGAAAGTTTGAACAAAATGAATGAGCTTTTAGAGGTTTTGCAAGTTCAGGGAGCTAGAATAGGTTTGAAAACTAATGTTAAGAAGACTAAGTCACTACTACTACTACTACTACAACTAACAACTCACCGCAGCACCAAGCCGCCTGAGGCAAACACAGTTACGCATGATCCTCCTCCACCCCAATCTATTCAAAGCCTCCCATTTTACACCCGCCCACGAAGTTCTCATTTCCTTTGAATCTATCTTTATGGTGTCCCCCCATTCCAAATGCGGGCAAACTGCTTTTCGTTTAGCTCTAAATGTTTGTCATAAATGAACAATCTTCGGCAATCCGTCATCGTTCATCTGCTCAACGGGCCCTAACCACTTCAACCTTTCTTTCATTATAGCCCTAGAGAGCGGTATTGTACCACGTTTTTCATATAGCCCATTGTTTGAAATACGGTCAGTCAGCCGGGTACCTAGAACAATCCGTAAGCAATTTCTCTGGAAAGCATCTAGCAAATCTGCATCGACTTTTCGGAGCGTCCATGCTTCAGAGCCATTTTTGATCACTGTCATCCCTGTAGTTTCTAATATTCTATTCTTACTTTCTAAACTTATCTTCCAATTCTTCCAAACTTTTTTCAACATTGAAAAAAACACCCTAGGCCTTGACTATTATACACTTAACATCTTAACTGCTCACATTGTATTTACTAATAATACTACCAAGGTAAGTGAAGCTGCCCACCTGATCAATTTTTTTATTACGCGAAGTCACCTTTTTCATCTTCACTTATTCCTAGCCTTAGTGACTTAGTCTTCCTAACATTAATTTTCAATCCAATACTAGCACCCTGAACTCACAAAATCACTTAAATTTCATTCATTTTGCTCAAACTTTCATCTAGGATGCTTAAATCATCAGCATAATCTAAGTCCAGGAGACTTTTTCCTCCCCATTTGATTCCGTGGTCTCCCATTGCCTTTCCTGTGCTCCTTAAAACAAAGTCCATCAAAATAATCAATATAAAGGGGGATAGAACACAACCCTGCTTAACTCCTGATTTAATACAAAACCAGCTACTAACCTCATTTCTTACCTTAACCGCAGCAGTTTTATTCGCGTACATAGCACTAATCACTTTAATATATTTGTCTGGTATACCATACAAGGACAAAACCTTTACTAAAGCTCTTCTATCAACAGAATCGAACGCTTGCTCTTAATCTCTAAAACCGGGGACCAATGGTCTTTGACAACTCAGGAATTTTTCAGTTCTTAGCCTAAGAGTGACAATCTGATCGACACATCCTCTACCTGTTCCAAAACTGCACAGTTATTCTCTTAAAACTTTGCCTACGGCATCTCTCAGTCTAGAAAGTATCATATTGCTAAGTAATTTGCTACCTACAGAGACCAGACTAATGCCTCGATAATTACCACACTCACTTTTATCACGTTTCTCATGAAGTGGCTTAATTAAGGTCTTCCTAAAATCATTAAGTCCCCTTTTTCGAAAATCATTTTCATAATCATCAGTAGCTTATTTCTAACCTCAGAGCCACTATACTTAAGAAACTCATTTACTAACCTATCAGCACCTGGAGCCTTATTATTTCTCAATCCTCTTAGTACTGTTACTAATTCCTCCTCACAAAACAAATCTTCCTTCACATCCAAGGTACCACAAACTTTTTCATTTTCCTCTATATTTTTTCCTGCAACTCTCTCTCGGTTAAGCAAGTTCTCAAAATGTTCGGCCCATCTCTCTTTAGTTTTTTCCTTATCGCTAATTGCGACCCCATTCCTATCTTTAACTGGGACAAGTCCGGATTGACTACTCCCTCTCAATTTGTTAACGTGCCAGTACAATATTTTACTATTATGCCGTCAAACTGCATCTTCCAGATCCTCGGCAATTTTATCCATGGCCTCCACTTCACATCTCCTTAGTTCATATTTTAGTGGTTTCTTTACATTTCTTTTGTTTTCATACGATCTATAACTCAGATAATTCTTGTACAAGTCGTTTCTCCTTTCTATTAAACATAAAGCTTTTTAACTAATATTTTTAGCTGCAGTTCTAGGTTTCTTGCCTAATACACCTTCAGCAACTTCACAAATTATTTCTCTAAAATTATTCCAACCATGTTCCACATTGTCAAATTTTGAACTCTTAAGTTTAGTATTCAACTGTTTTTATGAATTTCCAATCAAACTCACATCTTGAAGTCTATCTACATCATAGAGATCTAGGAGTTAGCTACCCCTCCGGAACTTCAGCCGTAGATTAATCCTAGATACTACTAGATGGTAGTCTTTACTTTAAGACTCAACGACTATATGTCCTAACATCGTTTATTGATCCTATAAGTCATTGGTTTTGCGTAACATAATCAATAACGTTAGCTGTCTTACCATCACGTGAATACCATGTTAACTTATGAGCCATTTTATGACCAAACACCGTATTGGTTATAACTAGATGGTTATACCTACAAAATTGCAAAAGTCTGTATCCATTACTTTTTTTCTTTTCCTACACCAAATTTACCTAGGCTGGGATACTATCTATCCCTATTTCTACCAACCTGGGCGTTAAAATATCCTAGTAATAACATCATATGTCTACCTGGTACCTTGTCTATTTGCTCCTGTAACTGTAAGTTAAATTCATCTGAGTCACTAGTATTTCCGTCAATCGGTTCTACAGGGGAGTATACTACTATAACTGATACCCTGAACTTTTTAGTCATAAAATGATCAATAAGTATTCTATTATTAATACCTTCCAAGCCTGAACAATACTTGGTAGCTTCCTTATTCATCATGAGCCCTACTCCCTGTCTATGTACCCTATCCTTCCTGCCAGAGTAAACAAATTCTGAATCACCTAATTTCATACTTCCTACCCCTGGAATATGAGTTTCTGAAATTCCTAATAAATCCAGTTCGAATCGTCTGAATTCATCAGTCAAAATGTCGATACGATAGTCATTTTTTAATGTCGTAACATTCCAAGTTCCAATTTTCATGTTCACTAAGGCTAGGAATAAGTGAAAATGAAAAGGTGACGTTGGGTAACTAAAAGATTGATCAGGTGGAAAGCTTCCCTTACCTTGGTAGTATTATTAGTAAGGACAATGGAAGGTGTGAAGATGTTAAAAGTAGAATAGCCAAGGCTCAGGGTGTTTTTCATAGTTAAGAAAAGTTTGGAAAAATAGGAAGATAAGTCTGCGAACCAAGATTAGAATATTAGAAGCTACAGTGATGACACTGGTCAAATATGACTCCGAAGCATGGGTGCTCCAAAAAGCGGATGAAGATTTGCTAGATGGTTTCCAGAGAAATTGCCTACGGATTGTTCTGGGTATCCAACTTACTGACCGTATTTCAAACAGTAGGCTGTAAGAAAAATGTGGCTTAATCCCGCTTTATAGGGCTATAATGAGAGAAAGGTTGAGATGCCTAGGGCACGTATCACGAATGAAGGATGACAGATTGCCGAAGATAGTCCTTTTCAGCCAACTAATAAGAGGTAAACGGAAAGCAGGTCGTCCGCGATTCGGTGGGAGGATGTCATAAACAGAAATTTTGAGGAAATGTGAACTTCCTGGGTGGGAGTAAAGACGGAGCCCTTGAATAAATTGGGATGGAGGAGGAGCGTGCGTAGTTGTGTTGGCCTCAGGCGGCTCGGTGCTGCGGTGAGTTGTTAGTAGTAGTAGTAGTAGACTGGAAGCCATATTTTCGAAACAAGTTCTTTACTAGAGGAAATGTCATCTCGATGAACTAGATATCAGCTAGATGTCGCACTATATTTATTTAACAAATGTGCAGAACCGTTTTCAAGATCTGGACGTCATTTATCCATGTGATCAAGTGTTTCTGCGCTGGAATGGTTTAACAAACATACGTGTTTGCTTTTCAATATTAAAAGACCCAGTGGCATACGAAGGCTATATCCATTAGGATAATCAAGAACAGGCCAAGTATTAAAATATAAAAAAAAAAGTAAATTAAAACAATACAACAAGACCCGTGCAAAAGAATACCTATTTAACCAAAATAGAATAGAAATATATAATTAAATAAATTAAAACATGTCAATGGTCATATTTTGTCAAAAAAGAATCATCAGAGCAATAGTACGACTATATAGCTTGTGGTGATCCAAACTCCCAGCCTACCCCCCTCCTCCCCATTTACTCCCCTGGTACTTATTTATAACCGATATTAGCCTCTTTATCTTTTCTATTGAATGTTATTTTCATCCAATAAGTTGATTCTTGCTTTCTTCTTACAGGAAATTTTTCTCTAGTTTGTGCCTGGTGCATGTATTAATTTGTACCAATTATTTTATTTCATATACTCCCCCTTTCTACACCCCCCTCCCGTCCCACATTTTAAGATTATTGTGATTGTTCCCATATTTTTACTGCAAATTGTCGGTTGCTTGTCTGAATTTTCCCGGGGATTCGCTACTTTTTTTCATCGGGAGTATTTTCCCTCGCAAAAGCGAGCGGCTGTGTTTTGGCCCTAACGAACCTTGGAACTTTATCTTTACTTGTATTCAAATTTTGTTAAAAAGATTTATTATGTAATTATTAAAAGTTAAAACTTTTCTTTAATATTTCCCCATCTCATTCTTTTACATAAGAAATAGCGGTTATATAGATTTTTTCATATTTTAATCTAAAGCTAATAAGCCTACAATATTTAATTCTCTGCCACTTTAGAATTTAGACCTTTAGGCTACAGCTAAATTTGAATATATAAGACCAAAATAACAAAAGACTCGATCAAAAAACCTCTGGCTTCATTAATACTTGTTAATTAGAATTAATTGCCATGGATTTACCATCTAAATGGAAAATGGAGGATCTTAATTTTAATCTTATTGCACTGTTCAGGGTTGTCGAATAACTGATATTTGAAAGTTTAAGCTTCGGAGTCCGTAAATTTTAACCACAGAGACAGAAAACAAAGAGTCCAAGTTTTCGCTATTTATTCCATTATACCATTGTAAAATAGTGTGTATCCAAAATAATGGGACTGTAGATTTGGGGAAAAGTCGGACTACAAACTTTTGCAAGTTTAACCTGTTTTCTTTTCTATGTATATGATTCAAATATAGGATTTACGCTTTTTTTCATAAGTATTTCAAAAGTATTGATGTTTCATTCCCACGTGCCTCTCTTTTAACTATTCTTGATTGGAGTTCATTTGGATAGATGCCAAATTTATAATACTTAATGGAATTATGCTTGAAATGGCTTCGGAAGATGAAAACTTCCCGTTATATTCTCATAGGAAATTAATTTCCGATAAATTTGTTACAGCTTTCAAAACTGATTTGAAAGGCCAAAGCAAAGAGAAAATAATGTTAAGATAGAAAGTCTTACTATTCGTTTTGAGTGTTTAAAGAGCCAGGCTGTATTATCTACCATTTAACAGGTTAAAAATTTGTAATTTACTGAAGTGATGTTGGACTGTTTTCAGTTTTTGAAGTTTGTTTGCTGTTCTTTATTGTTTCTGATGTTTTATTTTTCTCCACTAGAACCAGAGGCTAGTTTCTAGTAGATTTCTTAAAACAATTATTTCTTATTTCTTATCTATTCCATATGAAGGTTAGATGGCTAGGGTACATTCTGTGGATGAAGAATGACAGATTGCCAAAGATAATCCTTGCCCGCCAACCATCTCGTGCTAACTGGGAGGCTGGTCGTCCTTCCAGAGTCGTCCTTCCAGGTCGTTTTCCAGAGAAATAACCTACGGATTGTTCTGGGTACCCGGTCGACTGACCGTATTTCAAACAATAGGCTGTACGTAAAGTACGGTTCAATCCCGCTTTCTAGGGCTATAATGACAGAAAGGTTGATATAGCTAGGGCACGTTCTGCGGATGAAAGATGACAGACTGCCAGAGATTCTCCTTTTTTGGCCAACCGTCTAGGGATAAGCAGAAAGCACGTTGTCTTCAGTTGGGATGGGAAGAAGTTGTAAGGAAAGATTTAAGGGAAATGGGAACTTCCTGGGAGAATATAAAGAGACAGGCTTAGAATAAATTGAGATGGAGACGGAGCGTGCTTAGCTGCGTTGGCCTCAGGCGGCTTGGTACTGCGGTAAGTTGTTAGTAGTAGTAGTAGTATCTCGTGTGTGACTGATAGCGCGGACGACAAATTTTCGAATCATGTGAGCCCGCATGTTGTTTTTTTTTCTGCATCAGAAATTAGTTGCAAGAATTTGACTAGTTCACAATTTAAAATATTCTAGTTTTTGTTTTAGCTTTTTCTTTTCTTTGTCTCTTTTAACAGCAAACATTATAGTTGCAGACATATAATAAATGAAGTTGCAATACAGCGAGATGAAATTTGTGGTTTATCTTTCTTTACTCTGGTTTACATGGTTTTGGAACGTGGGAGCTCCGTAAGACGGAGGAGAATTTACTTGAAGTTTCCCAGAGGAATTGTACACGGATTGTTTTCGGTACTTGTTTGAATAACTATATTTAAAACATTAATTTACACTAAAACATGGCTTCATTATATACTGAGTGTTTTTGGCACCCTTATGACTGGCAAAATTTCAAACAGTAATTTATGCAAAAACACTCGTTCGAAAAGGACGTTTTAATTTTCTGCTAAAAAAGTATCATTCCTTTTCGACTGTCGTAGTCTCCTTCTGCCTTTCGTTATTTTATGTCTTCTGGGCTGGGGGGGGGTGAAACTAATATATACATACAATGTAATATTCGTTAGAAAATTTGATAACATTCTGTCGAGATACAGTGGAAAGTAAAATTCTCTCAGATATACTAAAATTTCTAAAACGGGGCAACTCACTGTTGCTTTTACTTTGAGTGAGGTATGACATTTATTCTAAGGAATAATATTGGTTCAGCTAAAGTCAGTTTTAGCAAATTTTGAGGGAGAAATGTCACGATAGGTGGCCATAACAGACGTCTGGAACAGGATAGGATGCAATGAGTGTTTGTCTATGAGTTTTCAGGCTTAAAACTGCAATAAGATTGCAGCAGCGGTAGTAATAATAAGGTCAATTAACTCATAAGTGTTTTTCAACGTTAGAAGAAGTGTTAAACCTACTTTAATTCTAATTTCAAATTTTAGTTTGAATTCATTTGAATGTAAAATCTCTCACCCGTCTAAATATCCACAGTTTCTTGCGGAAAATTACAAATGATTTTATGAGAAATTACACAAAATTTAAAAGATATTATAATTTATAAATATTATAATAATAATGTTCAAAACAAATATTATAATTTACAAGAAATTTACTATTACAAATAAACTTACTGAGACAGACCGGACAGCATTCGCCAAGTCGCCGAACTGGATTCTTACAGTTGGTAACTGGACATGTAATTGGTGTGCACCTCACCTCACCTCCCTGGAAAAGATCAATTATGACAAGGTTAATGACCTGGGCATTAGAAACTGATGTTAATTGAAATACGTTCATAATAAGTTCAGGGGTAAGAGAAATAATAATAAATTACCAGGATGTTCATACATAACGTTTATTTATAAACATGCCAATTATTTATATAGAACATACCGACAGAAAATACCAGCATATATGCCTATTATACCTGCTGCATATATGAAATTAGTTAACACCTTACCTAATATTCATGGTAAATATAAATTATGACGAGGTTAATGATCTGGGCTCCAGAAGCTGATGTTAATTGAAATAAATTAATAATAAGCTAAGTGGCTACAGAATGCATACTAAGTTACCTGGTGCTTAACACAAAACATCGACTTAATTGCAGCTGAGAGGTAAAATATATATGGTTGCTGCTTCTGCATCTTTCATTGTCTCTATCTAGGCTTCTGAAAACTATCACGTGACGTTATTCAACGGGTAACTGAGGGGAGTATTTCTCTAGAGTGCTTTTACAATCACAACCAGTAGGTTCTTGGACAATTATAAGAAAGGATACATTTTTTCTTTATTACATCTGAAGCCTAAAGACAGGCAAGTATTTCCCGTTGCAGAAATTACATACAGCTAGCAGGTTTCATTAAAAGGGGCGAATTTTACAGGGACGAATATTATAAGTGACGAGCTTTGTAAGTATACCCCGTTTGTTCATTTGTAAGCTTATTTTCTTCCAAAACCACCATGCAAATAAAGTATGATTTTGCTTTTTAAAAGTGAAAGACAAACAATGGTACCATCAAAAAGAAAAAGAGAGCATGGGCCCCCATAGGGGGGGGGGGCAGGGGGCCGCCCACCCCCCGGCTGAACGATGCTGCCTTAGTTATATATTTTTGTTCTGAGATTTCTATCATATAGCATTAAAAGTTCCAATTAGACCAGGTTCCTCCCCCCCCCCCCGGGAATTCAGCTTATGTACGCCCATGAAAGAGAGTTTACTTGTAAAAGAAGTTATGACTCAAAAACATTTTCTGTTGGCTTAAAGAACCAATCACGTTTTGCTTTCTTTCTACTACTGTTTTGCTTACGTTGACGTTTGAAGAAAATGTTTGCTTATGTTTTGCCTCTTTACCATTCGACATGATAAACTGTATTGATGAAGTACGTATTTAAATTAATAGATTGGCTCACAGCAAAGAGATGACGTGTATCGAAGCAATTGGCTTACAAAAAGACTATTTTGTTACCTGACATACAAATGTCATAATTATTCTTCTAATATTCTAAGCAATGCAAAATATTATTATTACTCATCCATTGAATGCATAATTTCTAATAAACATATAGTAAGCATGTGACTGAAAAATTTCTCTTGAATAATGTGAAAACGGGAATGATCTTTTTGATATACCAGTGAAAAATTAATCAATTTTAACTTTATATTTAAACTTAACAAAGTTCAAATATTTCGTTTCTTTGACAAGCTAGCTCCCCTTTGACAAGTACAATCCCAGAGAGATAGAGAATTTACTAATAAACAATGTTGTAACCCAAAAATATTTGTTCTTTGTACTTGCTTAAAATTTTGTCTAAAAGAACCAATTATACTTGCTGTAATTTTTCTGGTCCAATATTTGGTTCCATATTCAATAGTTTCTGGTTCAATATTTAGCATTTAAGAAACGTGTTAATTTAACATATATTCAGATAATGAGATTTGCTTCCAACATTAGGATAACGTGTATCAAAATTATGGCTTTAAAAAATATTTCACAAAAATAAGGCAGTGTAATTAAAACACTTTTTAATACGGAATTTTAGGACAGTAATATCTCTATTTGTCTTTAGCACCATCTACATTATATACTGAACGCGAGTGAACCTAAGAAAGGCATCACCTCTGCAACCCAATATACAAGCGTCATAAATATTTTTCTAATATTCTCAATAATGAGATAGATTGAAATTATTAGTCCTTCGAATGCTTAATTTTTCCCTGATCCCCATAAAATTGCAATCAATTATAGTTTTTTTTTTTTCAAAGCCAAGCACCTAGTGATATCTTCTTTAAACATTGCACCCAGTTAAATTAATAATATAGATGTCACTACTATTACCTGACATTTGCATGTATCACAGCCATCCTTCCATTGTTCTCCATCAGCTTTTACTGTCGAATTCACAGTACATGACTTTCGACACTCGCACTCTTCAACACTTCGAAGCCGGTGCTCAGTGTCTTCTAGCTGGAAAAATTCCTTCTGTATAATAATTGAAAACTGGTTATATTAATTAAAATTGCAGCACTAACCAAGCACCTATACACGGTTTCTTTTTTGGGGGGGGAGGGTAATACTAATAATAAAATAATTTTTTTCAATGATTAGAATAAAACACATCAAGAAAATCAGAAAAAATTGGGATTTCGGGGGAGGGGGGGGGCAGGACGGACACCAAAGGCCACCCTCCTCCCTACATGTATCCCTGGTATTGAAGGTAGTGATCACCTAGCAAAGAACAACATAAGTCCCAGTCCCATAGTAAGTTAAGACATGAGATTATGTGTTCACGAGAAAGAGGTATACAGGGGCGGGGGGGAGGTTTCCAAGACTATAATTTCGATAACGATCGAATTGTTGCAAGAAGGTCTAATTCACATATATACAGCACATGCATTTTTCGCCCAAAAACGAACATATTCTAAAAAATAGAAATAGCGTTGGGTTCGAAACCAGAACCCTGAGATTGACAGCAAAATATACATACAGTATTATTTAAAATCTATAATATAATATATAACAGAAAATAACAGAGATGGGTTATTTTAACAGGATTGGAAGTGCTTGGAACATCAAAACGGCTGTCCTAACATCTTATACTTAGTTTTCTCTCTAGGTTTAATACATCTGTTAAAACTTCATTTAGATAAATTAAAGAATGACGTTGATGGGATAACAATTCTGCAAAACCACTCCAAATTAATATGCAGTGTTGAATAAAGCTTTTCCCAAGTATTTGGTCCAAGACAATTTCTCTTTTTGGTAATCAGAGCGAGCTGTGTTCCCTCGTGTTTCAATCGATTTGAATTTAGAGAACTGTACAATTTACAGAAATAATTGACTACACCAAACTGCCTTTCAATTTAGAAATAAAATAAAATTTAGAAATATAAATAAACGATGTATATAGTATAAATAAAATAATATAGCCAGAATATTTATTAGACAAAGCAAAATGCATTCAATATACCTTTAATAGTAAATAATGTCGCATGAACCAGGGACTGCATTAACAGTAGGAGTATCAATTTTTCGAAAAGATGGTCCCAGGTAATGTTAAGCCTAATGGTAAATCAGAATGAATAAGGAGCCTAATCATAATGAATAATCATTATGATTTCATAAGCCTAATCATAGTGAATACCTAATCATAACCATACCTAGTCATACCTATCATAACTAATCATACCTAATCATAAGCCTAATCATACCTAATCATAAGCCTAATCATAATGAGTAAGGAATATAAGATATTATTAGATTTTCAGATATAGAACAACATGGCAAAGACAGCAATATAGAAAGAGTTATAAAAATCTTTTAGCAGTATTCGTGGTAGGTATTTAGCACAAATAAAAATATATATAAATAAAAAAGGGGAAAATAGAAGATTAAAATAATACAAAAAACTAATAAATCACGTAATTAAGAAAAACAAAGCTTAAAAGCTAAAAAATATACAATTAATTAGCTCAAAAAATAACGCTATTTTTCCCCCTTTCCTTAAACCATTCTATTCTAAAAAGTAACTGATATTGCTTTTGTCCATTGAGAATACAATATTTTTTGAAGGTGGATGGTGCACTTTGAAAATGAACTCACTTTTAAAATTTGATGCCCTTTTCTCGCTCCCATATTTTTATCAATATTAAAAAATGTATAGTACCATCTATTTAAACGTATTTTTCACACCGAACCATATAAGAACAAAAAAAAAATGTAGTTTTTGAACCTCATTTTATTGAACCGCCCTTCCATTTATTGCGTCTTTTGCACCTTGATTAGCCCTGCTTTTTATTGGCTACTCCAAAACTAGGAACTGGCAGTTTTATAACCGCTTGGGAAAATTATACTCTGAGGAAAGTCTTAGAAATTGATTACCTTTCTTGCCAACTCTTTGACATAGTTCTCTAGCTTAGAGACAGTTAACTGCAGAGAGGAAAATTGGCCGCACGTGGGACAGCTGGAGTCACTTTCTGGGCACTGGAGAAGGTGGCCATTTGGACCAGAAACAATTCTAACTTCTTGTAAAGAGCCCTGAAATGTGGTTACATTTATTATTCTTTAGCGTAATGTGTTTTTGATTTTACAAATTTCTCTGCTGATTTTTATCTTTACAAAATATAGGTGACAAAATTTAAAGCGCAAAGTTTTCCTTAAAAAAAAGAGAAATTAAATTAAATATAAACAAAATACCCCCCTTCCTTAAACAAAGTTCCGGATAAGACCTTGACTGCAACCATGATTCTGAAAATTTGACTTTATGATTAAAAATATTCTTCTGTTACATCCGTATACTATCATGATTTTTCTTTTATATAGAGATTTTTGAAAACTGAAGAACAGTAAAAGCATGGAGATTATCATGATACCCTTTTCATGCTGCCCAGCCATTCAACTCCAAAAATGCTGCCAAAATGCAATATGGGACTTTATGATGGTGTCATCAAGATGAATAATTATGATATGATCAGCAGCTTCGAATAGAGCCATTAAACACATTATCTACTATGTTGCAGTAGTCTGCTAGCTGTGCTAGTTAGCAGACAATTCATGAAATAGATTACGGGAACTGAAAGGGGAATATACAAGAGAGAGGTTTTAAACCTCATAATTAGGGTTTTCGACCATTGAGATTATAACGGTACCCTTTTAGAGAGAGAGAGAGAACGGTTTATCACACAACTTTCGCAGCTCTTGGCTAATTTACATTTGCTAAGACATTAAATGTTAAAAATAGACGTAAAAAAATAATGACACAAAATTAAATATTAAACATTGATAAACATAGACATAGATAAACACAAACAATACAACATTACGTGTTAAACATAGAAGTAACAAATGGCACAAATGAATTAAAATATCGGTATGTTCTTGCACGTATAGGTGTCAGTTTGAGTTTCTATCTGTTTTTTTTTTTTTTTTGTGGGGCATCTGCGGGGAGAATATTACGGTGGAATGGGTTTGACAGCAATGCTTTTCCAAATCTCATGATAAGATTGCTCAGTCTTTGCTTAAGGCACTGAATTTCAAGTTTATTTAGTGCTTCTTGGTAGGGAATAGCACTACATCCCAGGATAATCCTAAATGCCATTTTCCGCACTGACTCTAGGTCGTGCATTAGGTGAGCAGTATGTAGTATGGTAGGACCCCACACAGGACATGCATACTCCTAGACTGATTGCACATAGCAAAGGTAGGTGCGGAAGAGACTTTTGACGTCGCAACTGAAACGACGCATTTTAGACAATATTTTAAGGGAAGTGTTACCCTTCATAATTAAACTGTCAAAATGTGTGGCAAAAGAACAGTCTTTGGAGAAAATGACTCCCAGTATTTTTACTTCACACACATCAGGAAATGGGACTTCAGGGGGGTAAAGTCTTTTTTTAAGAGATTCAGCCGGAGTATTTTTGACTTCGTAGCATTTATGGTTAGGTTGGATTCATTACACTGGAAATTAAGCTCATCGAAAATGTCACTAGCAAACAGTGCTACAGGAGTATTACCTTCAAGTAGATAAGCAAACATGAGAGTTAAGTCATCCACAAATTTATACCTGTCTTCATGCTCGCTCAGGATGTAGTTAATCATAGCGAGAAATGTTACGCTTGCAAGATTGGCGCCTTGTGGGGCCCCGCAGGTTATATCACTCCAGTCGGAGTCAGTGTCTTCTTCGTGGAGGTCCGATACCTTCTGCTGCCATCAAGACAGAAAATCCAGTACAATTGTTAGAGTTTGACGCTTGGCTCCCATCCGCTTCAAGTTAAGGCATGCACTGAGATGAGATAGAAGTTCAAAGAATTTGCAAAAATCGATCACAGCTAGATTAACAAAACAACCCGGGGTCTCTACTGTCTTTAGAATTCGGTCCAACTTTTTTACTAGGTAGACAGACGCTCCACATTTAGACAAGATAAAATAATGTTTATTTTCAAAAGGCTATCACAAGCTCTAATAGAGCCGAATTCGCTTCATATGTCGAAAAGAACAGAAAAAGCAAAACAAATAATAGAGCAAGAAAAGAAACACAAATCAAGCAGAAAAATGGTCAATAAAAATTTAACACACACACACACACAAATTCCAAGTCCAAGAAAAAGAAGTCCTCCGCTTTAGAGAGTCCTTCGTACTGATATTTGTCTATGGATTCACGCACTTGAGCTAACCATCCGAAGTATGAAAGATTCAGTCACTTTCGCAAAGCACAGGGTTAGGGAGATGGGTCTCAAGTCATTACAGCCCTTAGGTGGGTTCAATGGATCCAAATAATATATTTTAGCCATTATAATGTATTATATTTCAACAAAATCATATATTTTATTTCATTATCTATGCTTGAAAATCAAGTGTACGCACTTTCTTCAGCGTAAAATAAGATAAACTTTTAATAAATAACGATATTAATAATGAACAACAGCAAATAAATATAACTAATATAAAATAATAGAATTTATAATAAATAGACACTAAAATAATTTTTGCGATGAAAACAAAATAGATAAATTAATGTTGGGATTGTTTTTTATATTTATATAAATAAATTCAGATTTAGTTCAATTAAACCTACTTGCAATAGATTAGTTCTATGCAGTTTCACTCTTGCTTAGATTACCGAACTCCATTTATTTCTTTTTTTATTTTAAAAAGTGCAGTTTTTTTTTCACTCATGAATTTAATACATAAATACTTTATTAGAAAACTTTCAAGGGTCCTAATATTTCAAAAATTCTCAACCACTTCTATTCCTGGGGATACAAAAAGATGAGTGAAATGATTGAATTCCATCTTAATAGGAAAAATAGGAAGTTTAGGAGGAAACTAACTGGAAATGGGTTTCTTTGAGAAGAAGGAAAAGGGAGTCTCTACGCTATTTAATCAAATCTTGATTTTTCAGAAAAAAGAGATAAATCGCCAACAAGCTTTGTACAACTTAAACTAATTTCAAAAAATACGAAGACAGAAATAGATGAAATCCAAAATAACCGTAAGCAAATGGCTTGGAAGCAGAAAAAAAATTCCATAATTGATCCGTTTCACGAATTATTTTGAAATAAACAAATAACTTCCAAAAGTCCACAAGTAAAAGACATACAAAAAAAGTAAACGAAAGAAAATGGGACTTCTGAAACATTCAATCAAATTTTGATTTTTCAAAAAAGGGAACGACAGTTTTTGAAACTGGTTTTGACCAATTTCAGAAAATATAAAAAATAAATAAAAAAGTAAAAAGAATCTATGAGTAAAAAGCTCACTAAAAAAAACAAAAAAGAAAGTCTAAAACATTAAATAAAACCTGAATTTTATCCAAAAAACTGCGTCTAAGGCAGGTTTGACATATATTAAACAGTTAATAAAAGAGGATGGTACTAAAGGTAGAGGATATGTCGACCAAATTTTCACTCTTAGGCTAATAATTGAGAAGTGCCTGAGTTTTCAAACACCTTTGGTCCTCAGTTTTATAGATTATGAGCAAGCGTTCGATTCTGTTGATAGAAGAGCTTTAGTAATGGTTTTATCCTTGTATGGTATACCAGACAAATACACTAAAGTGATTAGTGTTATGTACGAGAATAACACTCCTTCGGTTAAGGTAGGAAATGAGGTTAGCAGCTGCTTTTGTATTAAATCAGGAGTTAAGCAGGGTTGGGTTCTATCCCCCTTTATATGGATTATTTTGATGGACTTCGTCTTAAAGAGCACAGGAAAGGCAATGAGAGACCACGGAATCAAATGGGGAGGAAAAACTCTCCTGGACTTAGATTATGCTGATGATTTAAGCATCCTAGATGAAAGTGTCAGCAAAATGAATGAACTTTTAGAGGTTTTGCGAGTTCAGGGTGCAAGAATAGATTTGAAAGTTAATGTTAAGAAGACTAAGTCGCTAAGGATAGGACTAAGTGAAGATGAAAAGGTGAAGTTGGGTAATGAAAAGATTTATCAGGTGGGTAGATTAACTTACCTTGGTAGCATCATAGGCAGCGCAATAGCGCTGCTAAGTAAAGAACGATGTTGGCACAATGTATTATTTATTTATTCTTTTTTCTTGGGCTTAGACCAGGGCATCGGTCTAAGTATTAGTATCGAAGGGTTGTCGTAGAAACTTCGAAAAGGGCTCATTCGATTGGAAATTGGAGGGGCTAGTGCCCTTTTTAATAGTCAAAAGTGATTGGAGGGCAACTAGCCCTCCCCCCCTTGCCCATCATTCCCCCAAACACATCCAATCAAAATTTTGAGATAGCCATTTTGTTCAACTTAGTCGATAGTTCTGGAAATAAGCTCTTTGAGGATGATAACCCCATCAGAGCCCTTACTGCAAGGGTTTTAAGTTATGCCCTGCGGGCATAAAAAGGTTTATATAGAAAGTTGCTGTAGAAATTCAAAAGAGGGCTCATTTGATTGAAAATTGAAATTGCCCTTTTTAATAGTCAAAAGTGATTGGAGAGTAATTAACCCCCCTCTCACGCCCACCAATTCCCCAAACACATTCAATCAAAGTTTAGAGATAGCCACTCTGTTCAACGTAGTTGAAAGTTTCTGGAAATTATGTATTTAAGGATGGCAAAACCCCCAGAGCCCCAAGGGCAAAGGTTGTAAGTTATGCCCTGGGGGTATATAAGGTTTTTATAGATAGATTTGTCACAAAAACTTCAAAAGGGCTCATTAAATTGGTAATTTAGAGGGCTAGTGCCCTTTTTAATAGTCGAAAGTGATTGGAGGGTAACTAACCACCCTCTCACGCCCACCATTCCCCCAAACACATCCAATCAAAATTTTCAGATTTTGTTCAACGTTGCAAAAAATTCCGGAAATTAGTTCTTTGAGGATGATATCCCCCCCAGCCCTCAGGGCAAGGGTTTTAAGTTATGCTCTGGGGCATATAAGGTTTTTATTGAAAGCATTGTCGTAGAAACTTCAAAAGGACTCATTTGATTACAAATTGAAAGGGCTAGTGCCTTTTTTAATAGTTGAAAGTAATTGGAGAGCGACTAACGCCCCTCTCACGCCCACCATATTCCCAGACACACCCAATCAAAATTTTGAGATAGCCATTTGGTTTAACGCAGTTGAAAGTTCTGGAAATTAGGTCTTAGAGGATGACAACCACCCTCACAGGCCTTAGGCTAAAGGTTGTAATTTATGGCCTGGGGGCATATAAAGTGTTTATAGGAATCTATGTCGTAGAAACTCAAAAAGGGCTCATTCAATTGAAAACTGAAAGACCTAGTGCTCTTTCTAATAGTTTAAGGTGATTGGAAAGCTTGACATTTTCAAACGGTTCATGGTAACGAACTGTAAGTAAGGAGCGACCCGGCTCAATGGTAACCAAAACTCTAAAAATGGAATTTTGATACCAATAGATACATCAAAAGAATCAGATTTTAATTCTAATTTCAAATATATAAGTTTCATCAAGTTTAATCTTACCTATCAAAAGTTACCAGCCTGAGAAAATTTGGCTGATTTTCGAAAAAAGGGTTAAAGACCCCCTGAAAGTTACAGAACGTTAACAAAAATCACACCATCATATTCATCGTATCAGAGCGCCCTAATGTAGAGGTTTCAAGCTCCTATCTGCAAAAATGTGTAATTTTCCTTATTTTGCCAGAAGAAAGATCACGGATGCGTGTTTATTTGTTTCTTTGTTTTTTTTTTCTTTTCCTCAGGGGTGATCGTATCGACCCAGTGGTCCTAGCATATCGTAGGAGGGCTCATTGGAACGGAAATTAAAAGTTCTAGTGCTCTTTTTAAGTGACCAAAAAAATGGAGGGCAACTAGGCCCCCTCCCACACTCATTTTTTCCCAAAGTCACCCGCTCAAAATTTTGAGAGAGCCATTTTGTTCAGCATTGTCGAAAACATTATAACTATGTCTTTTTCGGATGACTTAATCCCTCGAAGCCCCCAGGGGGAGGGCTGAAAGTTATGAACTTTACCCAATGTTAACATATAGTATTGGTTATTGGGACCCGGCTCAGTGGTAACCGAAACTCTAGAAAACGGTATCTTGATACAAATAGATACATCAAAAGAATCGAATTTTAATGCTGATTTCAAATATATAAGTTTCATCAAGTTTAATCCTACCCATCAAAAGTTAAGCGCCTAAGAAAATTTGGCTGATTTTCGAAAAAAGGGGGAAAGACCCCCTAAAAGTTATAGAACCTTAATAAAAATCACACCATCATATTCCGCGTATCAGAGAATTCTAATGTAGAGGTTTCAAGCTCCTATCTACAAAAATGTGGAATTTTGCATTTTTTTGCCAGAAGAAAGTTTATTTGTTGTTTTTTTTTTGTTTTTTTTCCAGGGGTTATCGTATCGTCCCAGTGGTCCTAGAATATCGTGGGAGGGCTCATTGGAATGGAAATAAAAAGTTCTAGTGCCCTTTTTAAGTGAACAAAAAAAAATGGAGGGCAACTAGGCCCCCTCCCACGCTCATTTTTTTCCCAAAGTCACCTGATCAAAATTTTGAGATAGCCATTTTGTTCAGCATGTTCGAAAATATTATAAGTATGATTTTTAGGAAGACTTAATCCCCGAAGTTCCCGGGAGGAGGGCTGAAAGTTATGAACTTTACAAAATGTCAACGTATAGTATTGGTTATTGGGAAGTATACAGTACATACGTTTTCAGGGGAGATTTTTCCTGGTAGTAGGGGGGGGGGGTCGGGGGTTATGTGGGAGGATCTTTCCTTGAAGAAATTTTCATGGGGGAAGGGACATTGCTATGAAGGGGACGCCGGACTTCCCAGCATTATTTAAAAAAAGATCAAAATTAAATATAAAAAAACAAGTTTTTCAACTGCAACATCAAAACTTTAAACGAACAGAAAATATTACATATATGATTGGGTTCACCCCCTAGTCAATACCTCACTCTTTAAGCCAGAGGTTTTTAGTACTTTCATAAGAGCTATTTATTCTAACTAACGCCCTTTGTGATTAAGCGGTCATTTTGAAAAAATTGGAACAAAATTCGAACTTTCGCTTAAAGAGCAAGGTATTGACTAGGGGTCGAACCCCTAATATACGTATTAAAAATATATGAATATAGATGTTCGTTACGTAAGTTAATTCGTAAGTTACGTATATTTATTACTAATAAAACGTTCGTAAATAAAATGAAACAAGTTTCGAGAAAGCCGTTTAACCAAATAAAAGTAAATTAATATGAAAATTTTGTTTTAATTATTCGTGTACTGTGAGTCAAGATCAAAACCTGCATTTATTCAAAAACGTTCAAAAATTAAATTAAAAAAAAACAAGTTTTTTTAACTGAAAGTAAGGAGCGACAACAGAAATTATTCCGTATATGAAAGGGGCTGTCCCCTCCTCAACGCCTTGCTCTTTACGCTAAAGTTTGACTTTCTCACAACTCTATTTTTTTTTAAACAATAAAAAACTTTAGCGTAAAGTTAGGCGTTGAGGAGGGTACATCCCTTTCCACATACGGAATAATTTCTGTTGGTTTTAAGTTTTAATGTCGCTCCTTACTTTCAGTTAAAAAAAACTTGTTTTTTTTTATTTAATTATAGTAAAGATCGATGTGGGTATAATGTATTATATATTTGTTGTTGTTGTTGTTGTTTAGACCAGGGCACTTTGTATCGAAGGAGTTGTCGTAGGAACTTCGAAAAGGGCTCATTCGATTGAAAATAGAAAGGGCTGATGACCTTTTAAATAGTCAAAAGTGATAGGAAGGAAACTAATCCCCCTCCCACGCCCACTCTCCCATTTGCCTTTATGTTTAAAAACTAAATGTTGCCTTAAGATTAAATCAAAATGCACTGTGTTAATGCTAATTCCCAATAAGGCATCTCAGCAGTATCCCAAGAACGACTGAGTGTATTATGTTCAAACTTTTTGGGCTACTTCTGCTCTTAAAATTTAACCAAATCCAAATAACGTAAGCGTATCCAAGCCATCAAAGAAAGTAAACAGATTTTTTTTGCGAATGATATTAAGTTTTCCATTTCAGGTCAACTAGAGGCATGGGCGCCCATAAGCTGAATTCCAGGGGGGGGGGGCAAACCTCGTCTAATTGGCACTTACTAATATATAGAAGGAGCAATGCTATATATTAGAAATCTCAGAACAAAAATATAAAAATAAGGCAGCATCATTCAGCCGGGGGGGGGGGCCTGCCCCCTCCCCCATATGGGCGCCCATGACTAGAGGAGGTATGAAACTAAATTAAACAATACTATTTTTGTCCCGATTTTTAAAAGGGTGTATGTTGTTAAAAATTGCTGAAAATTTTTCTCCGGCATACAAATAGCAGGCCAAACTATAAATTCTTAAAAAACGAAAAGATTTAAAGCATTATTTTCTTTTTCTCTGAAAAGACTATGTCAATATAAAACGAGCTGAAATTAATTAAAAAAAACTTTTATTTTTCCGCAAAATAAGTTTAACTCCATTAAACAAAAATGAGCCAAAATAAAATCAAATAGTCTACCAAGCGTGAAACTACCACAAATCAGCACCGACAAAAAAATTAAACCCAAAACGAGCAGAAATTACAATAAATAACCGAGTCAAACTTAAAACGAGCAGAAATTAACATTTGTTAATTTTTAGAAATTAACAAATTAATATTAACATTACGGTTCCACCAGTAAATCCTCCCTATAATCTTGTACATAAAGTGTAATTGCTGATTAAAAGGTTTGTCGAATAAGTTTATTACAAATGAGTTTTTGACAGTTGTCAAAGTTTTCTATTGCTTATAAGAGGTTGACGGATGGTTTTGCCATGAAGGGTTTTACCATTGGCAAAGCTGGCAAACAATAAAATTGAGGTTACCAAAACCTGAGGAAACTCTTGTTTTGCTCTGAGGGGCATACAGGCAATGAATTATCAATATAACAGCATAACTCATCTCAAATATTAACCTTTTGCTATTTTTAATCCATATTTTATTATCTTTATATAATCTGTTCATTTAGTCTGCTTATTTGCTTTTAGTTTAAAAAAAAAAAAAAAAAAAAAACACATCATATGGACCACCCACACGAACAGCAGTTTTAGGCCTCATAACCTGGGGTTGGGGCAAGGTATACCACAGGCATACCTTTTATATAATATTAAAAGAATATAACGTCCGATGTAGTAAAAACTGGGGGGCAGCTACCCTCCCCCCCCCTGCCCCGGCCTAGAACAGCCACTGACCTACACAAGTACAAATACATCGAAAATGATTCTTGTCTTTAAGAAAGTGCAATTTACACTTTTGAGTTTTGAACAAGTGGGGGCTTTTTAGCTCAAGATTGGTGTCAAATTGGTTACATTGGCACTACTTGGGGTACCACATTGGCACATTTTTGAAGTGAATTTTTATGAAAATTGTTCCTTGTCACATTTTTTCTTTTACAGCCACACTATCGAATACGAAACATCTGATAAAACTACCCAGGGTTAATTTTGCCGCGTCTTTTGACCTCTGTCATGAATTTTTATTCATCTTAAGTTGTAACATTACTAATTGTTTCTCCCCCTTCCACTTATTGGAAAAAAAACCAACTGACCCTGTTTGCTCGTAGCATTCACACCTATGATTAGTAGCATTCTGTTCGTGAGTTGGGGATTAGCCTATTAGTCAATATAGAAATCGCTTTCTAGGATTCGACCGATAGACTATCTCGCATGGTAGAACAAAGGAATTAGAAGGTCATTACAGGAACAAGGATTCCAACCACAAATTGACAAGAATCTTCTCATATCATTACAGAAAAGATTAGAAAAGTCAAGGGAATATTTATGTGGTTTAAGGATCATGGCACCCTCCTATCAAGGCTAAAAGGAATCTCAGTGAAGGCCAGAATTTCTTGTGAAGGCACAGAGGGCATTCAAACGTGGGCACCAACTCTCGACAATGAAAGGGGTGGGGGGAATAATACATTTTCCAAATCCATGAGAGGGCAAATTTGCTGTCTTTCCGCTTTTTACAATGAAAACTAAAAACAGTATTTTAATTAAGATATCAAAAACTGTATTTTTCAAAATCGGAGATAGGGTAATGGGGGTTTAAGAAAATTAGGGAGGGGGTAATTTCCAAATTTTCTGTTAATGATGCAGTTGCTGCTGCGGCTATAGTGGTGGTTCTGGCCTTTCTCGCGCTCAGGGCAAATCTTGATTAGCCCCCTCCCCTATGTCTCCCAATTCGAACCAAATTTTAACAAAATTTTCATCTATTAACAAAATTTTGCCAACTGCTTATAAAACTAAAATTTCAAAAATTACCAAATGATTATAACCGTTAGATTATTATTTATTTGAAATTTTGCGCCCTTAAAATTTCTGAACCCAGAGCAATTGCCCCCTTTGTCCCCCCTAAAGCCGCCTCTACGCTGCTACTGCTACAACGATTGCCACTATCACTGTAACTACTATTCCTGATATTATTACTACCGCTACCACCACCACCGCTATTGCTACTAATTCTGCTACTAATACCACTACCACTGCCAGTACAGCCCCTACTATTGCTGCTACTTCAGCTACCATTACCAGTACTACTGCAACTGATAGTCCTCCTAATACTACTAAGACAACTAATAGTACTTCTGTGACTACCGCTATAACTACTACTGCTACTGCTTACTATCTTTTCTTCTACTACTACTAGTAGTAGCAGTAGTACTACTACTACTGTTACTACTACTTCTATTACTGCTACTGCTACTTCTGCTGCTACTACCACTGCTGCTGCTGCTACTACTACTAATACTACTACTGCTACTACTACTACTACTGCTATAATTACTACTACTACTAATAATACAACCAATACAGCTACTGGTACTTCTACTAATATTTACAGCCCACTGCAACAAAGCCACCTGAGGCAAACACCGCTTCAAAACTCAAAAATTTTGATTCTTTTCGTGAAGTACCTATTTCTTTTAAAAATTGTTTTCATGTCTTTTTCCCAGCTCATTCAATTAATTCTTGATTTTCTGTTGGTCTATAACAGAATACCATGCATCTGTACTTTTGGCTAAATAACATCTTCCAAGTGCGTTCTAAGACCGCATGCGCTATATATGACATGTGATGAAAAAAAAACATAATTAAGAAAAACAAGAGAACTGGGGTGATTTTCAGCCATTTGAAAAAAAATGCGAAAAGACAAGCAGATATTTCGACAATGACCTTCGTCAAGTCGTCCTCAATGCTCAAACACAGAAAAAAAAAAAACTATATTCGGCTTGCCAACATATCTGTTTGGCCCGGTCTCTTCCCTTTTTCAACTGATTGAAAATCACTCTGGTTCTCTAGGTTTTCTTAATTTTTTTTTTCTGTTTTCGTTTTTTACCAAACATCATCTTTCAACAGACTTAACCATCTTAACCACTCTTTACTCATTGACAAAGAAACTGGGATTGAAGGGTATTTTTCGTACAGCTGATTGTTTGATACACGATGAGTCATATCAGCACCTCAACCTATCCTAGGCTATTCTAAGGCTATCCTCCAGAAAACTTCTAGCATAATTGCCTCAGAGTTTCGAAGCTGTTTAGAACCACTGTAGACTGTAGCGTCTTCTTTTTCCAAATATGACACACATTTGATACCGCGCGTACTAATCCTGGGAATATACGTCAGAACCTTAGTTTAGTTGCTAGAGGTTGGACAAAAAAACAGGTTTTTCCATAGGCTTCTCGTAATGTGTACATCGAAATCGCGCGTGCGCGAAGGTGGAGTATGAATCTTGTGTGGTTTAAATTTGTCACTTCTTTTAATGGAGAGTATATCCTTTTTCGATACTGTATATTCTGTCTACTGTGTTTAGAACAAATCCTACTTGACTCTAAAGACTCACATACTTAAAGCTTTGGTAAGAGCTTTAGTGAACCCATTTGCCACGCTCACTTAAGAAATATCTTGTTTTTTATTAATTTTGATCACTTAAATGATAAGCCCCATGAAAAAAGTCGATACGACTCATGGACGCCAAAGGCGGAGAATGGCATTTCTGTGAGGATTATTAAATATCATTAGTAATCTATTACCCGTCTTAAAATAATACTGGAAAATTAAAAAAGAAGAACTAAATATGATTCAGAACACAATAAGATCACAGATATAAGTTTGAAATGCAAATTAGCAAGATTCTTTGAAGTCACACTTGTCCAGAAATGATTACTGCTGCAACTGTTAACTATCAACAACTCATTACAGTATTAAGGCAAACAGAGCAGTGCCAAATCTTCCTCCTCCCCAATCTGTTACCACCCCCCCCATGATGCTCCAGTCTCCTTTGAATTATTCCTTGTGAACTCTTCCCACATCACTTGGGGATGACCTGCTTGCTGTTTGTATGGGTAATATAACTATATTTATAATTATAATAATGATTAAACATTATATTAAATTGATAGTGTATATATATACATATTTAAATAATCATTTATAAATATACCATATAAACATATAATCGTCATAGAATATATAAGCTAATAATATTCTCAGTGCTTCAAGGTGTTTAATTTCAAGACCACCCTCGGTAAGATTAAGAATAATACTTTGCGGCTTCATGATGCTGGTACCCTCTCCCTCTAGATAATCGCGTAATCTATCCTGGTCAGATACATTGGTGAGGGTCAATAGCTGTTAAAGGTTTTCTTTAAGGACACCCTTCAAGTGCCAAAAGATGCTTGCAATTTATTTGACCTAGAAATAGTTAATAATAGAAGTTGATTATTTATAATTAATTATTATGCTATGTTAAATTTTTCATTGATTATATCATTATATTAGTTATATTATTATTTTATTTTTTTAATTATTATACTACAGTACATAGTATTTGTAATAATCATAGAAATTAATCATTGAAAAGAGGTTCTCTAATCCTGCTCCTAACTCTGATCCTAATCCTATTAAACAAAAAAAAGTTTTACAACTGAAAGTAAGAGGCAGCCTTAAAACTTAAAACAACAAAAAACTTATTCCGAATAAGGAGGCTTGCCCCCTCCACAATCCCTCGCTCTTCACACTAAAGTTTTTTTTAGTGCTCTGAAATTATTATTCCAATGAAACGACTCTTGTGTTTCAGGAGTCACTCTTAAAGAATTGGGACAAAAAGTCAAACTTTAGCGTAAAGAGCGAGGTAACGTAAAAGCGTAAAGATTGAGGAGAAGGGAGAACCCCCTCATATCATGGCTGAAGCGGCAGCTGAAACCTAGTAAAGAGCGAACCACAGCCCATAGTAATCAAAAGTTGAAAAAAGTTGAAAGTCTTCATTTCAAGTGATACTAAAGCATTTTTCTTACAATTTAAGACTGTATATTACCCATTATTGGTATTATAGCCGGTGAAAGCAAATGCTGCTTGATAAATCGATCCAATATTTCTGTATGCTGTTTAATTCCTTCGCAACAATTAAAAAATATTTATTTTTATGTTTATTTTTTTAGAATAATTGTAATCGTTTACTGAAAATTAATAATGTTACAACTATTGCGAGACTAAGAAAAGCTTGGCAGAATTGTGTAGTGTTTTCAGAATTAATACTCAAGTTTGACTCTTAAACCAGTAACCCTGTTTTTTAAATTTGACTTTTGTGTTTTCAGTAAAGCGCCAGTTTTGTATAATTATAAAAGTATGGGGAAACATAATTAGTTGGTTTATTTGTACTAGTTATATTAATATATATTAAATAGGCTGTAAAGTAACAATCTTTGTCCGTTTTAAGTTTCAACTTCGCTCTTTACTTCCCTCGGAAAAACTTCGTTTTTTTAGATTAATCTTTGTTCGTTTTTTGATTAAAATTTAATGTATAAACAATGTTTCCATGATCTTTTTTTATTTATACGGAATAATGTATGTTCGTTTTAAGTTTTAATGGCACTCCTAAGTTTCAGTTGAAAACTTATTTTAATGTAGTTTCTAATTATCACCGATCTTGGGGAGCTAAGACACCTATAGAAAATACTGAAAACAACAGTGACAGCTACGACAAAATTTCAGTCTATAACATGAAGTTCATCATCCATATTTCACAAAACAATACATGTTTTTTAGGAACGTTTGTTTTTTGATGTTTTTCGAACGTTTTTTTTTAGGAACGTTTGTTTTTCCCTCTTTCTAATTGCGTAATATATCCCGGTCAAAGAATTTTGTGAAGGCCAATAACTATTAAAAGTTTTCTTTAAGAAAACCTTCCAAGTGCTGAAAACTTTTAAGTCATTTAAGTCATTCTATAGGTATTTTATGGTAGACATTTGACTCAGTATAATTTAAAGGTTCAATAATTGTCCCTTTGGGGATGGCAAGACCCCCCCATGTCCCTGGGGATTGGAATGGAAGTTGCAGAGTCCCTATGCAACAAGGACAGTTTTGCTGTTATATCTGGGAATTCAATCTCAGCATAATTTTTATATCCTTGCATCATAGCGGCAATAAATCTCAAATACAGAAAATAAGCGGAGTGGAGAGCTTGAATATCTTTTTTGAGGAAAACTTGGAACAAGCGAGACAAAAATAGTACCGAATAGCCTCAGTAGGTCGAATATGGTTGCACTAGCGGTTTAAGATAATATATACTCCTGTTAGCAGCAATTTTTGAATGCCCGATCCGGAGCAGCGTCGGACACTACGAAAATGTAATGACTGTAGATTATTTGTTATTGAAATTCCCAGCCATTACATAGATTCAGTTTAGAGAAAGTTTGAAACTTGAGTGGTGATCTAGATAATCTGGTGATTTAGAAGAAGCATTAAAGTTAGAGAGAGGAACTCACGTTAATTAATATTCAGAGTCCAATAGTAGAGAAAGGAAAGCTAACAAAACCAAAAAGCCCTTTCCAGCTGTGACTTATTACGAAAAAGACACATGCGCAAACTACTGCTTTCTAAGTAAACTGCGTAGTGCTTTTGACCGTTTCTTTACCTAACAGCAGAAATTTTTATTTTTAAAACAGATTAATTTAACTCTTGAAATGTATTATCTTTCGTTAAAAAATCGAAACACAAATTTTTTTAGACGAACAGCCAAACGCTGTAGAGTCACAAATGTCCATTTTCTCAAGCATTTAAGGAAAGTACAACTTTTATCCCATATTGAGCATAAATCTTTTTGTAATGATAATTGACGTCACTTCCACTGATGTGACCAAAACACAAATTTAAGGCTTTGCTTTTTATTTATACTATAAAAAAGTTTTTATAGTACAAACTGTACTCATCAAGTCCTCCTCAAACAGGGCTCATCAAGTTCTTGTCAAACCGGACAGACCAAGTTCTGGTCAAACAGGGCTCATCAAGTTCTCGTCGAACAGGGCTCATAAAACAGTACCCATCAAATTTTTCAAAAAAAAAGTATTCGGCAAACATTCCAACATGACTAGGGAAATTGCCTAAAGTAAAGAGCTAACATTAAAAAAAAACAGCTTTGAAAACATGCCATTGGCGCCAATACACGGAAATTAGGGGAAGGGGCTAAATTGTGCTTTTCAAAATCTTGGAGGGTGATTTTTTCATTTCCTCAATGAAAATACCGAAAAAATGTTTTCCAATGAAAATACCCAAAAAGGCTATTTTCAAAATTGTGGGAGAGGGGGACGAAACATTTTTGGGGAGAATTGAAACAAAACTTTCACTGTAGAATATTAATCTTCGGACAATTCAAGGTGTTAATTCGTTTGTACAGGTTCAGTTTTCAGTCAAGTAAATTCTAAAGACAGTTTTATTTGTACCGTAACAGTTTTGTTTACACTAGTCTACATTTTTTTTTTAAATTGGCTTCACAAATTTAGAAGAAAAGTTCACCTGAAATAGAAAGTGATCATCTCCTCTTTGTCCAATCCATAGTGATGCGTTTTTCTGAAGAAAAAGAGAATCCTTATCGAGAGTCCGAATGATCCTCTGATATATTTGCTGACAGTCTACAAATACAGTCACTTCTGAGTCACTAACGGTCAAGGCCAAACGATGCCATCTCCCGTCACTTAACCGATATGGAAACGATTCTACAAACACATGCCCATTATGGAGGTAATGTAGCCGTAGTTCATCCTTTCGGCCACTTGACTGAAGCTCAAAATACCTGAAAAAGTCATAAATAGCTACTATTATTCAAAATTGAAATCAGTGGCGCAGACAAAGCGGGTTCTAGGGTCGGGCCCCCTACCCCACACATAAATATCCCTCAATTATAGGTTTTGTGATGTAATGGTGGCTTAAATAACTTTCTTTTAGTCTCCCCCCCACCGAAAGGAAACAGTAAAAATAGAACCCTAGTGACACTCTTAACTGAAAAAATGGAAATTTACAATGAGGAAAAGCATTATGCGTACTGCTACGTACTGATACGCATTATAAGTACTCTGTATGAAATCATACGGAGGGGCATGAAGATGGTTTTCCAAAGGGAATATTCTCGGTTAGGGGCTGCAGGATATTATTCACGAATAATGAGTTATTCTTTCTCGCAACACTCCTTGAAATCATATCATATTCGCCTCTTACTCTTTATTTACAGGATTTTGCAATTTTGGCTACTTACACTATATTAAAGCAATAGAAAAGAAATACATCCGTATGATCAACTGAACATTTGACTGCATAGAGAACGTCACGTTTCAAGGATGAATCTATCAATGATGCATGATAATGGTAAATGATTAAAGACGTGTATCAATGATCGTTATTTTTCAATGAGAGACTCGAGAGTCAATGGGGTTAAAGCAAATTTTTCCTGCTATATTCTGCCGAAAAAGCCGTTCGATTATCTACATTCTAGGCTATTATATACATTCTAGGCTTTCATAATTAAAATTCGTAAGATATTACTTTAATTAGTTTAGATTAGTCTACTTTTGCTAAATCATATTTTTTTACTCTTTTTTTCTTTATTTGGCAATAAATATAAACCTATTTTTGATCAATTTTTCTTTTCTTGGCCAAAAATCCTTTGGTAAAGAATTATTTGTTCTTTACCAAAAAATAAATGTGTTAATTTTACTCTTATTCTTACCAAAATCTTAGGGGGGAGAAGAGGGGGCGGACAAGAGATTTTACCGACTGGCTGTTCATTTTTACCGACTGTTTTTGTCAAAATTTCGCATAATGTTCGTTTCGAATACAATAGGTAAAATCACTGCACGAGTCGGTAAAACTGCTGCATTTACCAACTGAGATTCAGATTTCGGTACATATCATGTCACTATTTTAATGCTGTTTATTTAACCAAATGGAAAACTGTGGCACCATCTATAAAATCACGACAAGAGTAGGTAAAACTGCTGCGTTTACCGACCAAGTTTGAAATTTCTGTAGATGACATTTCAGTATTTTCGTGGTCTTTATTAAACCGAAGAAAGAATTTTACCGACTTCTATTGTTTTTAACGAGTGACCAAAAACACTGGGGGGCGTCCTCCCCCCCCCCCCATACGGGACGGTCCTGATTACAGGAATAATTTCAATTTGCAAAAATATTGTATTCCTGACCCTTAAGATGTAGTGGATTCAATAGAGTGCGATACGTTTAAGAGAAGTTTAAACCGTTTATTTCATGTTCTGCCATATGATATTATTTAACAGTGTTGTTCGGATTAATTTTGTAGTATCTATTTTCCTTGTTTAAAAGTTGATTTTTCTTTATATTTATTTTCTTTACTCCGATTATTTTTTGTATGTTGTAGGCGGGCGAAAATAAACTTATCTTAGATTAAACAGCAAGAAAAAAGAGGCAAGTTACTTACTATTAAATGAATTAAGAAACCACAATTAATTCTAAAGAACCGGACATTGAATCCAGAAAAAGATAGGGGCGGATCCAGAATTTTAGTAGGGGGGGGGGCGAAAAATAGGTTGATCCGAAAAGTATTTTTAGGGGGGGCGCAAAATAGGTTGGGGCCAGTCATCCTGTGCTTTCGCAAACCCTTCCTGTTTTCCTTTTACCTTTCCTGTTTCCCAAATTTCTTCAGGTACCAATTTAGAGCTGGGTCGACTCTGGCTCAGCTTAGAGAGTCATGCCACTGACCCCCGTTCCAAACCAAAGGACCCCCTCGATCTCCTGTCCTCATGGTTTAAGGATTTCAAATATAGCGTGCTAACCACTCAGCTAGGACGTTTAGGTAAGGAATCGATTGTAAAGTCAATTCTTCAGTACCCGGGTAGGGCCTCTCTGAAGTCGCGGTAGCAGGTTGCTAATTTTGATCCCAACGAAATTTAAAGTTATCTACGCTCAGAAAATTCATTAAAGCAGTAAATACGGCATGATGCTACTACATCATAAAATATACAGTAGAACAATCTTATTTTCTCTAGAGAAATATTTGGGATATCTTCAGGCAGGGTAGTACTTCTCCTTGACTCCACCCTCGCGTGCCAATCCGATTCTTCCTGCCGAAATCCAAGCACCAGTCAAAATTGCTGTGAGGAATTAAAGAGGAATTGCTAAGTCCCATTTTTAATAACAAAATTACATTACTGTAAGTATATTTATACTGAGGATCAGAGTTGCAAGCGCTTTGAAATAAACTGTACCAGTTTTCCGACAAGAATTGTACCACAAGAGGTTAATTTGTACCATCTGAACAGGAGGTTAAAAATTTGTCGTAACAAGAACAATTTCTTATAAACTAAAACTTGAACAGATGACCGAGTGAGAAAGAAGCGAGTAAAACCAAAATGTACAGGAAAAAATTTTCAAATATGCTATAGTGTACCAGCACCGGTAAATTGTACCAAAAACAGTAGGACAATTGTACCACTGGCGATGCTGCTGTGGATGCTACCAGTTCAGAATATGCGCAACTGGCACGATTATTGCATGCCAAATCCAGTGCTAAGGAAGATCAACAATGTAATTGTAGATGGCATGATACATTTCAATTTATACGGGGCATCAGTTGGATCATTTCTTGTCAAAAGCATTAGGCTGGGAAAAAGACGTCAGTAATTTAGATGAAAAAACTGGGTTTTTTATATACTCCCTCCATCCTCCTCCAAAGAGGATACTCCCCTCCAAGTAATCAGACATTTATTGATGCTAAAAGCAATTCACGGTAGGAACATGTATAAGAGTATACTATCATGTCGTCTCCTAAATTTTCATCGTTTTCCCAAGATTCCGGGAACAGCAACCCACAATTCTGACTATTAGATACATTTAGCATCCGATATTAGTATGATACTCAGGGTTGTCACCATGGTCAGTTCCTAAAATGCTAAAATTGCCCAAATTTGCGTACTACACAACGATTTTCGGTGCTACAGTCAAAAAATTGCGCTTGTCGCGGCGCAAGCCACGACGGTTTAAGTGTACTTGGATTAGTTTTAAGGTTAAATATTTCGTCTCGTTATTTCAAACTTAGTGCCAATCTTTCCAAATGAACGTGGCAAAAAGGCGGTGAAGGTTATATCAACTTTGCGCCAATCTTTCAAAAACAAATACGAGAAAAAGGCAATCCGCACTTTTTGTTAATTCCTCTGCTTTTTTCAGAATATTCATTATTTCATCAAAGACAAAAAAATATTGTAGCACGAAAGTATTACTTTTTGGGCATTAAATGTAGCTCGAAGTACAGTGCTACTCATCATGAAATAGTGCTAAAATAGTGCCACCTGTAGCTTTCGTGCTACAGGTGACAGCCCTGATGATATTACCCATGTTTTAAGCCAAAGGAACGCACAATTCGAATGTGAAAAAAAAATCAGCTAACCTGCTAAAATCTTCTGAATATGATATGAGAACTCCAGCATTCAGCTCTTGCTGCTTAACATGAGCAAGAAATGTGAAATCTGATGAAGTCCTGAGAATATCTAGAACTCTATGAGTCTCACTGTCAGGAACTCTAAGCTTTCTCCTCTCGCCTAGAATAAAAAAAAAAAAATAATTTCTTTCTTTTAAAAGACCAGAAACACATAAAAAGTATAAAGTATTGTAACATTCGAAAAGTATATTACACCAAAACACTCTTTTCCATCATTGGTCCCCTCCTTGGAAAATTTTTGCAGGTTGGTCCCTCTTAACCATGGATTAATCTTTACAGGCACTTGTGGGCAAATGCACGCCGTTTTCTCCCCTCCTCTCTAAGAAGACCCTATACTTACAAGAAGCTCAGAAATTCTATGATGCTCCGAAACAAAATAAAATTTATTTCCCATAAAACTTTTTTTTTAACTTTTCCCATAAAGCTATTTCTAACAAAAAAAAAAAACGTTTTCCTAGCTCCTTTACCTCAATTTCCTGTTGAAAATTTTCCCATACTCCTCCTTCTTAGACAAATTTACGAGGGCACATGCTGCCCAACTAGCCCCAATATTTATATTTCTATAAGTACATTTTACAAAATATTAAATAAATCAGATATTTCAGACATTTTATTATATGAATGTGTTTGTCCCTTAGTTGTTTGAAATAAGCATATATTTGCACTAGCCCCCATGACCTTAGAGAGTCTACACATATTACCAAGCTAAAGCTGTATCTTTTTTTTCTCGGCCACGTTTATGGTCCAGACGGGCGTAGTGCTTGTATTGTTACCATTGAACATGCCACATCAGGTTTCTGCGCCAGCTATGCCAAACTCCCTACACTGATGTATAGTTATAGCACAGTTTATAAATAATAGACAGTATGATCGTTCCCTATCTCACCCATTATAAAAAACCCGGACCGATATGCGAGTGCTCCGGAGAACGTAAAAACATAAGCGACATTAGATGTTTTCACGGGTAGACAAGTAAGATTTCTCTTGAACGCGAAACTTGGCTTCAACGTTGGAACACTAAATTTTAAAGATACTAATTTTAAATTAATATATTTTAATACATATATGAAAATCGGTAATTAGAAGCGCAATGTTATTATCTGATGTTTTTAGGAATTACAAGTAGGTTTCGAAGTCTCGAGTTGGTTTCAAAAGCATTTTGAGAAAGTTTCTGCCAAAATACGTGTTCCAGGTTGGACCGCTGACACATACTAACATTAGTAACCCGCTAATGAAAGAGTATGTGGGAGGAGCTGTTTGTACGCACCGAGAATGAAGAACCAGAAATCGTCTGCGGTGAACTTACTGTTAATTATCTTTATACAGTGAGTTATAGTAAGCGTGTACTTGATCGTGCCCTAGCTCTGCCTCACGCGCTGTATATTTCAGCACTTTGGGATTCACTGGCAAACTGAGTAGTTAAAGGTTTTGTCGTTATCTGAAGTTTTAATTAAGATTCCCGCTGCATTATAGGAATAGTTTTATTTTGCAAAAATATTGTGTTCCTGACCCTTTAGATGTAGCGTATTCATTAGGGTGCGATGTATTTAAGAAAAGTTTAAACCTTTTGCTTCATTCTCTGCCATTTAATATTATTTACGAGTGCTGTTTGTTTCATTTTGTATTATCTATTTTTCTTGTTTAGAAGTCGATTTTTATTTATATTTTTTTTCTTTACTCCGCTTCTTTTTTGCATTTTATAAGCGGGCAGAAATAAATTTATCATAGGAAATAGTATACTAACAGAGGGGCCATCTAACGCATTTTTCTGCATTAAGATATTGAATTTATTTCGATGGATATTTATCTCCTTAAGTTCTGTAGTTCTGTCCCTTTAAGTCCCTAAAGATTAAACCCGAAAATACTTTTTCAAACGAAAGAGATATTTGGATGAATGTAAATATTTAAATATTTGGATATATTATAAATATTATATAATTTGGATATATTTAAATGTTAAAGTGACATTTACGTATATATACATTTAATCTTTACCCGTAATATAATTAAATATAATAGTATTTATTTTATATAATATAATATACATTAAATAATATAATAATATGTATTTAAGTGTTACTGTATTCAGAACTATATGGGAAGACGAATCTAAGGTTAAACCGCACAAATTTAAAGATCTTTTTTTTCAAATTTAAGACACATTTTTCCAAATTCTTTAAAACTATATAAATCAGCATTCAGCATACTTGTGAGGGTCGAAACACTTTCCAGAGCCTATATTTGTGTTCAAGATCTGTTTTTGAAAGCTAACTTTTCTGTATTTATAATTTTGTTGAAGTTCATCAATGGTCAATGTCCTTTCGAGGGGAAGAGTTTGGAGGTAAATCATTAAAAACAACTTCCCAGTGCATAATTTTGGCTCTGGATCCATTCCGAAAATAATCATTCGCATTAATATAAAGTAGAAACGATAAAAAAAAATTTTTTAAGGCCAAACGAAAATATAAGAAAAAAAAACACCAAGAAATTTTTTTTTCAAAAGGACAACCGCCTATTCTCTTCAGCACGAACCAAATTATCTTAATTATTTACCTAACTCAACTATCCTTTAATACATTAAAAAGTCCCTCTTCTGGGGGAGGGGGGTGGCTTTCAACCTTGCCACATAGTTCAGCTATCACATATCAGCAACTATCAAAAAAGTTCGTTTCTGTCGGTTAATTTACTTATTTTATTTATTCACTTACTTCACTTCACTTCGAAAAATGCGGTTCAATACCGCTCTCTAGGGCTATAATGAAAGAAAGGTTGAGGTGGTTAGGGCACGTTGTGCGGATGAAGGATTACAGATTGCCGAAGATTGTTCTTTTCAGCCAACCATCTAGGGCTAAACGGAAAGCAGGTCGCCCCCGTCTGGGGTGGGAGGACGTCATAAAGACAGATTTAAAGGAAATGGGAACTTCGTGGGCGGGTGTAAAAAGGGAGGCTTTGAATAAATTGGGGTGGAGGAGGATCGTGCGCAGCTGTGTTGGCTTCAGTCGGCTGGGTACTGCGGTGAGTTGTTAGTAGTAGTAGTAGTAGTACTTACTTCACTTGTTTATTTTATTTATTTTATTATTTTACTACTATATATATGATTATTTTATTTACTTATTTTACAATGCTTATCTATCGGTTAATTTACTTATTGATTTACTTATTTAAATACAGTTTGTTTGCTTGTTTTGTTGTCAACTTTTATCCTTTTCGGATTTCCCTCCAGAACAGTCATAAACTAGAAAACAAAAGACTCAGCCAAAGTCTATACAAGTATCATCTATATAGAAAATCGATTCTAAACTTTAAAGACCATCTTTAATATTAAGATGGAGCATGTCATGTTCAACTGTAAAAGAAATAAGAGTTTTATGATACTTTGAAAAATAATCAATACTGTTTTGATATAAAAGGACTTATAAAAATAAATATATCTAACAATACTTTTTTAAATAAGAAAAAAAGAGCGAAATTACTTAGAAAAATCCTGAACTAAAAAAAAAAAAATAAATAAAATAACGGAAAATGCAAAATAACTTCAGAATAAACCTAAAACGCGATAAGTTACCGCAAAAAGAACCTAACAAATGTTCAGCTTTACAGTTGAAAATAATCAAATGTGATTTTTTTTTTTACCAAGGAAAAAAATTGTAATCCACACCAAACACGGCCATCCACAAAAAAAAATTCAATTTCACCTATGGAGAGATTCTAAGCCTATAGTTAATATTACAAGGTACCTCATTACAAAAGATTGAGAAAAGGCACCTCGAGAGTGCGTAAGACATGGATCAAACTAATTTTAAAATACAATTTGAAAATCAAAAATGAAAAAAAGAGCATTGAATGTCCCTACAGACGTTACAGCAAATCTTACCCCAGCAGCACATGGTAGTAGAAAAGACAAAACCAGGCAAATTCCCAATGGTTTTATTTAGGACGATGGATGGGCCATAATTTACTCTTTGTTTTGAACTTAGGCACCTATGATGGGCGAAATTAGTCTATAATCTATGAGCTGAGAATACTATAGTGTTTGAAAGACCTATACCGTCGCATTCCACTAGGTTTGGCGTCATAAGGGTCATAAGGTGTCATAGGGGCCGTAATAATGTTTTTTAATGTGCAACAACGTTGGTATAATAAGAGTCTTCATTGGTGTTATAAGGGTCATAAGGTGTAATGAGGGCCGTAATAATGTGTATTAATGTGTAACAAGGTTGGTGTAATAAGAGTCTTCATTGGTGTTATAAGGGTCATAAGGTGTAATGAGGGCCTTAATAATGTGTATTAATGTGTAACAAGATTGGTGTATTAAGAGTCTTCATTGGTGTTATAAGGGGCATAAGGTGTAACGAGGGCCGTAATAATGTTTATTAATGTGTAACAAGGTTGGTGTATTAAGAGTCTTCAGTGGTGTTATAAGGGTCATAAGGTGTAACGTGGGCCGTAATAATGTGTATTAATGTGTAACAAGATTGGTGTAATAAGAGTCTTCAGTGGTGTTATAAGGGTCATAAGGTGTAATGAGGGCCGTAATAATGTGTATTAATGTGTAACAAGGTTGGTGTAATAAGAGTCTTCATTGGTGTTATAAGGGTCATAAGGTGTAATGAGGGCCTTAATAATGTGTATTAATGTGTAACAAGGTTGAAGTAATAAGAGTCTTCATTGGTGTTATAAGGGTCATAAGGTGTAATGAGGGCCGTAATAATGTGTATTAATGTGTAACAAGGTTGGTGTAATAAGAGTCTTCATTGGTGTTATAAGGGTCATAAGGTGTAATGTGGGCCGTAATAATGTGTATTAATGTGTAACAAGATTGGTGTAATAAGAGTCTTCATTGGTGTTATAAGGGTCATAAGGTGTAATGAGGGCCGTAATAATGTGTATTAATGTGTAACAAGATAGGTGTAATAAGAATCTTCATTGGTGTAATAAGGACCATAAGAATTACACTAAATTGATTGGAAAACTTTTAAGAAAGCTATTAGCACCGTACACAGTGGTGCATCTGGCGATTTCATTCAGAAAGTTGGAAATTTCTAAGTAACTTAGCGCCAATATCCACTCTTGGAAGTAAGCCATATTTTTTGATTACATCTTAGGAAGACTATACACAAATACCGGAGAGAAGGTTTTTACCTTAGAATGATTAGGAGAAAACACGCCTCCCTCAACTTTATTACTCTCTTTATTAGTAGATATAGAGATATAAAATTGTTACAGAAGGAGAAGAGATATACAATATAGAAGAGAAATATTGAGTATGGATATATAGAGTATAGAAGAAGAAATTAAATGAAAAAAAGAAAATACAGATAACAATTAATATATTAAAGAAATAATAAAAGATGTAGAAGTACATACTGAAGAGTTCGCGCCTTCCCCTCCTTCCAAACCAATAGCTATTCTGAGTAGGAATGCATATTTGAAAAGAGATTTTTTTTTTTGAAGTATCAGATATTAGAGTTTAGTGTCAAAAAGTTGAAAGCGGTTTTAGTTCGATTTGCACGTGCAAATCGTGTCTAACAAAAATTTAATTGCTCAAACATATGGAACGCTAATCTGCAACACCAATGATTCGTGCAAAAGTGAAATCGATTAACAGAAACTAAGTGAAAGAGTGGGAAAACAAACATCGCACTAGTAAAATAATTACTTCAATAAGGCTCTCATTATGTTTTAACTTTTCCATCCCGATAATGTCTACCGTGGGTCTTAACCTAATTTGGGGATATAAAATTTACGATAAGTTCAGTTTTATGATAAGTTAAGTTTTAGCATTTTCGACCTGATATCTTAAAATAGGTATCCTTTTCCCAGACTACACTGTCTTTCTGTGATGAACAACTAAAATGTTCAAAAAACTTTAAAGTTAAGTTTTACCATTTTCAACCTGATACCTTAAACTAGGTATCCTTTTCCCAGACCAAACTGCCTTTCTATGATGAACAACTAAAACTTTCAAATGGGGATAAGTCCATTTATTTAGATAGTGAAAATAGGTACAAAAGTCTAGATATTTTGATCACATATACCCCCATCTTCGTCAGTAGCAATAGTGAATACAGTAACAGTACTGCTACTGATGACAATCGCTGCATATGTGATCAAAGTGTCTAGACTTTTGCACCTGATTTCAATGTCTAAATAAATGGACTTATCCCCATTTGAAAGTTTAATTGTTATTCAGTTTTACTATTTACACCTTCCTATAATTATAACGTTGATGTTTCCGAAAAATAGACTGAAAGCCATATTTCTGCTGTAAAACCAAACGGAGGAAAAACAACATAATAAAAAGGCTCTCGAAGCGATAAACGTCGAAAGGGCGTATACAAAAAAGGCTGTTCTTTTGGAAAACTAGATTATGTATATGGCTTTTCCCTCTTGTGACCTTATATTAAAAAAGTCAAATCAAGTTCACATCTCATCCTTTCTCTTTTAATAAATCGACCATTTTCCTTGAAAGGTCAAGCATTCCTTTCGTTTCCTTGAAGGTAGGTCATTTCTAAACCTTGTATATTCGCTTCTCATGACCTTGAATCCAATCCCTATTGTTATAGCAGATTCATTTTGATTTGTGCATGATCGTTTCCTCTTTTAAGCAATCCACCATGTTCCTTTAAAAGGTAAAATATTCCCTTCGCTTCTTTGCAGCTAGGCCATGTTGAAACCCAATGCATTTACTCCTCATCTATACATGATGAGGAGCAACTTTGAGGAGCAATCAATTTCGTTTTTTTTTTTACTTTTTGCCTCCCCTGGAATTAATGTTTCTATATTGGGTATGGATGTTTGTTAGAACAATATTTCAGCTGTTTCAATTATAGTAGTCTTAGTGTTATTTCAGTGTTATTGATTATTTGATTTGAAATCAATTCAAACCATTTGGGTTTGAAACAATTTTGGTTTGAAATCATTATTTGATTATTGCTTTTTTCATAGTTGAAAAAGTTTGAAAGAATTAGAAGATAAGTCTGCAAACCAAGATTAGAATATTGGAAGCTACAGTGGTCAAACATGGTTCTGAAGCATTGGCGCTACGAAAAGCGGATGAAGATTTACTACATGTGTTCTAGAGAAATTGCCTACGGATTGTTCTGGGTATCCGATCGACTGACCATATTTCAAACAGTAGACTGTACAAAAAGTGCGGTTCAGTCCCGCTTCCTAGGGCTATAATGAGAGAAAGGTTTATATGGCTAGGGCACGTTCTGCGAATGAAAGATGACATATTGCCGAAGATTTTCCTTTTCGGCCAACCGTCTAGGGCTAAACGGAAAGCAGGTCGTCCGCAGTTGGTGTGGGAGGATGTCCTAGAGAAATATTTAAGGGAGATGGGAACTTCATGGGAGGGTGTAAAGAGGGAAGCTTTGAATAGATTGGGTTAGAGGAGGAGCATGCATAGCTGTGTTGGCCTCAGGCGGCTTAGTGCTGTGGTGAGTTGTTAGTGGTAGTAGTAGTAATAGTAGGTTTGAAATCATGCGGCATTCCCCTGCGTAGCTTGCGATTTTGGTGATTTTTAAGGTGGGAGATTGGATTTTTATTTTCATTTTTTTTTTTTTGGTCGTGGACAAATGTTCCTTCCTGGCCATGGAACCTCACGCAGGGAACTATATTGTAGTGTTTTTGTTGTAAACTTATTTCTGAATAAACTCTGAATAGATAGACTCATAATCATTCTTGAAAAATAAAAAAAATCCCTTCACTTATTTGAAGCTATGTTATTTCTTAACCCCATATGCTTTTCGTGACCTCGGATTTAGCCATTATCTAAAAGATATAAAACAAAATTTCCAGTCTAATCCTTTCGGTTGTCTGATTGCATTGAGAAAATATCCATATCTTTTTTCTGCTCCAAATGCTTGGAAATAAAAAGCATTAGGTAATGTCTGGCTTAGCTGAACTCTTTTCCCCATAGGAGAGAAACTATTGAAAATTTACGATAGAAGAGATTAATGTTAGTATTTATTTACCAAAAGAAAATTACCACAGGGAAACACAGGAAGTATTTTAAAATCTTGCGACTCTAAAATTATCGGTCTATGCATTGGCTAAAACATCCAAACAAGTGAAACAATAAGGTGGAATTTATTTGTTTGTTCTTTTTACTGGCTTAACATTGAAAAACTAATCATGTTTCAAAAAAGCGGGGTTACTTGTCTCTCCAGAAAAAAAAATGAAATTCGAGAATAGTGTGATTAGTTTACGACGTCACAGACGTGAACTAATGAAATGAAAGTACAATTATTATAATGGAGATATAAGAGAATGGTCTCTGTTTTCAGTTGAATTACTTAGTCCTCATTCGACTTCTGCTGGGTTTTACTCCGCTCTCTTCACGACGTCACAACCAAGAAATTAAACTATACTCTTTACCAGGAAAAATCAGAGAATATTTTTCATTTTTACCTGATTTTACTTAGTCGTCATTTGACTTCTGCCGCGTGTATAGATAGAGGAGAATAGTTTCTCTACAGCAGAAAAAGAATATAATAGAGAATATTTTTTTTGTTTTCAGCTTATTTTACATAGTCTTATTCGACTTCTGCCGGGTTTTACCTTGCACTCTTCACGACGTCACGACTAATGAAATTAAGGTAAGCTTTTTACCATGAAATATGAGATAATATTTTCTATTTTCGGCTTATTTTGCTTAGTCCTCAGTAGACTTCTGCTGGGTTTTACTCCACCCTCTTGAAACAAACATTCAAGTGTCCCATCTGTATTTAAACTGATCTATGACTCTATACTACTCAATCCCATGTCTATTCTTTCGATATGCGTTTTGCTGATGTGTCAGCCTAATTATACACAGCCTATATGGTTTTATGACTTTGCTTCATATTTTTCCTGTGAGCTATTTTGCATAAAAAGTAATAAAAAAATTATTTTTACATAAAAATTAACACATCCCTTTTCGATTTTGGCCAAAAACTTGGCCAAATACTCAATCTGCTCAATCCCATGTCTATTATTGCGATTTGCGTTTTGCTGATGTATCAGTCTAATTATAAATAGCCTACATGGGTTTTGCTTCTTGCTTTTGCATAAAAAGTATTGAAAAAAATTGTTTTAACACAAAAATTAACGCCTCCCCCCCCCGCCACAGAACATTCCTCCAAAAACTTTCTTCCGAGGAGACCCCTTCCCCCCTGAAAATTCTCCCTTAAAAATGTCAATAGTCATATAAATATAACATAAATATAACAGAACAGGATAGCCTAAGAAATTGAAGGAGGGGGGTGTGCAAAAAAATACTAGTTATTATCTGAGCTCAGAAAATTTGTTTGCAAGTATTTTTCCTAGTTTCTGTGCAGTTACCTGTTTAGGTAAGATCACTATCCTATTCCCTTTCATCCCCAGCTTCTGTACCACCAAGTTGGACTCCGCATTCTTCATCAAATAAAATCGTTCAGAAGTTTCGTCTTGTTAATAATTCGTTGAACGGTTTGTCTTCTGGGGAGGGAGGACATTTTCCCCTTCCCCCGACATTCCCCTTTAGATTTTGAAAAATATAGTTTATAGTATAGCATCTCTATAGTATAGTATAGTATGTTTAGTAATTATAGTATAGTAGTATGGTGCAGTAGTACTCCTTTAGTAATATAGCATAATATCTTTATAGTTATAGTATAGTCTATAGTATCTTTGTTTATGGTATTGACATTGACAACTGGATATTTTTTTGTGTTTTCATTGAAAAAAAAGAACAAAAACAACACAAAAAGTGGGCTGACATAACTACATTTTTACACTTCTATTTTAACTTCATGTCATTTCTCCTTAATTTCTTCTTTACTCGTTTTGTTGTTGACTCGTATTTCCTTGCCAGTTAGGTGAAATTATATCTCAAGACAGAACTAAAACATCCCCCTTTGTTTCTCTCCCAAAAGAACACTCGAAGAGGGAATAAAATTTGCTTACCAAACAATTTCAGCGCTGGTCGACTTCCGTAAGGGCCACTCGTAACTGACACCCCATCTAGGCTATTTGAAGAGCTTTTGTTAAACAGTCCGAAGGATCTCAATAAATCCACTTGAATCACAGATGTGAACTCCCCTAAAACTGAAAAAATATACAATTTAAGTTATATAATATACAATTATAAAATATACAAAATTATATAATATACAAATATATAATATACAATTAAAAGAAGTCAAGGTCGGCTGTAGATAATTACTAATGGGAAGGGGACGAGAATGCAAAAAAAATTCCACAAAATGAGTCAAGACCCCCTCCCTCCTAGAAAATATATATAAATTCTGCATTTCTGTAAGAGTTTGGCCCTCTAGTGAGGAAGAGGACTGAATATTCCTGATTTATTCTGTAGGTATTAAAAAGATAAGTTTTTTCAACTTAAAGTAAGGAGCAACATTAAAACTTAAAACAAACAGAAATTATTACGTATGTGAGGGAGATTGATCCTCGTCAACACCTCACTCTTTACACTAAAGTCTTTAGTACTTTTTAGTACTTCTTCTTGTTCTAATTAAACAAACACAGTGTTTCGGAAGTCGTTCTTAAAGAATTGGGACAGAATTTAAACTTTAGCGTATGGAGCGAGGTGTTAACGAGGAGCAGCCCCCCTCACATATGTAATAATTTCTGTTCGTTTTAAGTTTTAATGCTACTCCATACTTTAAATTGAAAAAACTTGTTTTTTTTTATTTAATTTTTGATCGTTTTTTAAACAATGCCAGGAAATCTGGCAGCACCTCCACGAAAAAATCCCTCTTCCCCACTGATTTATTCTCTAGACAATTCAATCCGGGTGAAAATTTACCCCCACAATTACCCTTAATATCTCCACGTGTGGAAAATTCCCACAGTATAAAATTTCCCCTGAAAAATTCACCCCCTGGAAACCTCCCTCCCCATAGAAAACTATTCCTGTGGAAAATCCACCAGCTGAAAACTTGCCCCCCCCCACCCGAAAAATGTATGCATATTTCCCAGTAAAAATACTATACGTAAACAATAGGCATATTTTGCAACTTAAAGACCTTTCCCCAGGGGCTCTGAGGGGTCATGAAATCTCCAAAGGCATAGTTGTTCGGCTTTCAACTATGCTGAACAATCTGGCTATCTCAAAATTTTGATCGGACAATTTTGAGGAAAAAAAGGGCGTGGGAGGCGGCCTAGTTGGCCTCCAATACCACAAACTGTTTGATTCTTGTTCTGATTAGAAGGCAATCAGATAAATCAACACTCAAAGGAGCTTCAGCAGATGATCCACAATCAAAGATGTTTAGGGGCCAACAAATGAATTTTACTTACAAGAATACCTGAACACAAAGGGAGGTACTTTGACCTTGAACAATTTTTGTACTTTGACCTGGGGATTCTTCTCTAGAGACGATAAAAAGAATCCAGCACTAGAAACATTAGCATAATCAGAAATAAACTCAAGTGCCGATTATTACAATGTTAGGTTACTGAATTTTGACGTTTAATGCTATTGTAAGAACAATTTTTCCCGGAAATACTACAAAAGTTTCTGAGAGCCTCATTAGGTCAAAACACATATTTCAGGCTTATTATCCGTTAAAAATAGAGGGATAAACACCACTAGAAGTCACGTTAAGCAATACATCATTTTGACCCACCACCATAGGTACGTTAAGTAACCACTAGAAGACCCCTTTTTGAGCTAAGAATTTTGTAAAATAAACGTAAATGCTCACTTTTGAAGTTCAATTACTGAAGCAGGCATTTAATATTTTAGTGGAAATAGCATATATACATTTTCCGCTATATGGCCATTATAATGATCACAGGTGTGGCACGTACGGAAGGAGGGGGTCAGAGTGTTTTTTCAGGGGATATGGGTAGAAATAGGTAAACAGTATATTTCCTTCCACTAAATTTTGTTTTACATATAGCGATCCATTTCACTCACCACCTGGGGGGGGGGGGTCTATTACATAAAGGTATGGACAAATGTGGGGTTAGTTCGTTTTAGTCGTACAAAATTAGTTCTTTAGTATAGAGCCAAAACTGTTTGTGGTCAACGTTTTTGAGAAAATGTAGCTAGAGCAATTCTAGAAACCAATCTGATCAAGTCCACTTTTTTGGATTTAGCACCATACCCCTAGATTGACTCTTTACATAACACACTAAAGATAGGCCTTAGGGACAAGGATTAGTAACGAAGAAGTCCGAGCATTTCTTTTCCTACAAGTGAGTGTTGAAATACATAAAAATCTATTTTTATTTACCTTATCTTTAATATATTTTATCTTTTTATCTTGAAATAGATAGAAAGAAAATTCTTATACCATTAATAATTTTTTTTCAGAAATTGCAGTTCTTAGCCCCCATCTAAAGGAGGGGGATCATTGTGTAGAGGCATGGGAATAGTTATGGAAATAAGCTGTTTCCAATTATAAAAAAGTATGTTCCCTAAGATAGGGCAAAACTACAGCCTAGTCAAAGTAGAATCGATCCTGTTGACAAAATTTAAAATATACCTTTAGAAAACAATCGAACCAAGTCCACTATTTTGTATGTTTTACAGTTGAATAAATTTTTGTCTTCCACAGTAAGAAAATATTTCCCGGAAATAGGGATTAGTAACTAAGAATAAAAATATTTGTTACTTTTTTTAAGAAAATGTTACTCTGTTCCAATTCGACATAATGCATTAAGGATGAAGATCATCCCTACCTCGTCTTTAAATGCATCTTAAATGCACATTCTCTATGCACATAAATACTTAATACATAATTAATTAAGCACAAAAATAAAAACTAAAACACTCTAAATATTTTCTAAGCAACGATTTTCTTACAATTTAATTTTCTTAAATAAATAAATTCAACAGTGAGTATTCTTTAGGGGACTTTTCTCTTATTGTCTTATGAGCTTGACTTCTGAGCGGTTAATACGTGAGTTAACAAAGCACTGTTTCTACCTACATGGAAAAGATTTTTTTTTTTTTTTTTTGGTATCACTTTCAAAACATGTGCACTATATAATTTATTAATAACAATTTCTCCAACTCGTGTTCAACACGATTTAGGGGAGGACAAAGGAAATCACCCAACAAGACACGAGATACGGATTACACCGCTTCATAATTGCTTCCAGCGTAAGACTTAATATTTCCACATAATATGTCATATACAAAAGTAAAGCCCTATCTCAAATCCAGAGCAGACCTAACTATTTTCTGGGGGAAATGTTGGTCCCAATCAATTTATCTTGCAGGAGGAAGTCATTCAGAAACAATAAATGAAATAATCCCTCAGATTCCGCATATTTATTCCCCAGCCTTGGTAAGTTAGGTCTGGAGAAATGGAATTTGCCAAAATACGGACAATCAAAAAGATAGAGAGCCGTTTGATCGATAGAGACTCATTATTAGCAGCCATTATGGGGGTGTTTATTGAGAAACGAGGGAAAGTTAGGTTCTCAGCATCATAAACTGGTTTCAACTCAAACATAAACGATTTTACTGTCAAACGCCATACACGGTCATGCTGATCAGTGGCAGATCTTGTCACAATTAAATAAAAAAAAACAAGTTTATTTTCAACTGAAAGTAAGGAGCAACATTAAAACTTAAAACCAACAGAAATTATTACCCATATGAGGGGGCCGCCTCTCCTCAATACCTCGCCTTTTACGCTAAAGTTAGATTTTTTGTTCCAGCTATTTAAGAATGACGCCTGAATCACAAAGGCCGTAGAATAATAAGCCCTTAATACCTTAATGTAAAGAGCGAGGTATTGAGGAGAGGCAACCCCCCTCATATACGTAATAATTTCCGTTCGTTTTAAGTTTTAATGCTGATCCTTACTTTCAACTGAAAAAAATCTTTTTTTTATTTAATTTCTGATCGTTTTGTAAATAATGCTTGGAAATATGGCTCCCCCTCCATGGAAAATTCCTTTCCCCCACGAAAAATTCCCCCACAAAAAACTACGTGGGAGAAAGATCCTCCCACGTAATCTCCCCCACTCCACCAGAAAAATTCCCCCTGGAAAACGTCTGTATACTTCCCAATAACAAATACTATATATAAACAATGGGCTGAGTTCATAGCTTGCAGCCTTTCCCCCCGGGACTGTGGGGGGTCATGTCATCCTTAAAGGCACAGCTATTATATTTTTCGACTACGTTAAAAAAAATGGTTATCTCAAAATTTTGGTCAGGCAACTTTGGGGAAAAATCAGCGCGGGAGGGGGGCTACCCTCCAATATTTTTGGTCACTTAAAAAGGGCACGATAAAATGAACCCTCTTCCGATGTTCGACGATCACTGGTTCGATACGATAACCCCTGAAGAAAAAAAATTGATAAAAATAAAATAAACACGTATCCGTGATCTTTCTTTCGGCAAAAAATGCAAAACTCCACATTTTTGTACATAGGAGCTTGTAACCTCTACAGTAGCCTAGGGTTCTCTGGTATGCTGAATCTTATGGTGTAATTTTCATTAACACTGCTTGATGTTTGGGGGTGTCTTTTTCTTCCAAACAGCTAAGGATTAAGAAAGCATCTCTCAAATTTACTGTTCTGAAGTAATTTCTAAAGAGCTTAAACAAGGTAAACTTTAATGTTGGCTCAATCCAGCTCTGAAACTTAGGTAAATCTTAGAGCGCATTCACAATGATTTTACTAATAACGAAATTTAGCGAGCGCTAATTTGAACCAATGATGTTTTTTCATAGAATTTTCTAATTGGCCTAAATATTCTATGCAAGATTCTCTTTGGTTCAAATTAGCGCTAGCTAAATCATGGTATTAGTCATATCTTATTGTGAATGGGGCTTTACTATGAACGGGTCCGGTATCACCTGAAGCTTGGCATTAACTAGTCTAATATTGAATGAGACTCAAGTCTTATTAATATTAGTTTTCAAATATACTCCCGCGCCCTGGACTCTAGCAAACCTAAAAGAAAAAAGAAAAAAAGACACTCTAATCCATGGCATGATCTAAATTTAGAAGAGTTTTAGCTTCCCACTTTATATTGTTCTCCCGAAGCCAGCATTGGTACATGAGGGGGACTTCATTCTCAAGAGCAATTAAATGAGGGCGCTTTTATTCTCAAAGCATTGTGACAAAATTAGTCTTTTGTCATTTTGCTCTTGCGTTGAAGCATCCATTTTTGAAACGCCTAGACATAACATTTAAATCTCAGCGCCAAAAGTTTGGAGTTAGAGTGTGATGGTCCCCCTTAGTTCTATCCCACTTTCCAGGGCAATAATGAGAAAAAGGTTGAGATGGCTAAGACATCGTTGAGATGAAGTATGATTGATTGCCAAATATCTGAAAGGCTACTCCAAGTAAATACTAAAAAAAAAAAAAATCTCGAAATTTATATCAACAATAGTATTTCTTCGCAAACAAAATTTACTCAGTTGGTCCAAAAATTAGTCAATTACCTTTAAATCTAAAAATTAATTAATTTTAAAATAATATTTACCCTTGCATTGCAGAATCTCAACCTGAAGTTGAAATCAAGAGATACGAAACCCCGAGTATGAACTAATTCTTTGTTTGAGACAGACAAGTACGCAAGAATTTTTTCAGAGGAAGGGGAAAAAAATTTGATAATTTGAATAAGAATTTCAGAAAAATTTAGGATTTCAAAAGGGAGGTACGGCCCCGAGGCCTTATGAACGTCCCTAGTATCCTTTTTGCAAATTTTTATCCTTTTTGTAAAGACCTCCAGATTCACCGAACAGCTTAAAGCGCCACTGTCTGCTACCTGATGTGTCTAATTATTTTACCACCTGTGGCACACTTCTACCACAACGTGCCCTGCCTCATGTGCTTCCGACACTCGTTGCTCACGCCACTTGGTTTATGGCAAGGGAAATCGAAGTCTAAAAACCTCAAAAAATTTTGGGAAAACTATACCAACAAGAAATTTCACAATAATGCAGTTTTTCAGGCTTCTAAAAATGTTAATAAACTTTTATCACTCCCTATATCACAACGATGCACAGATTTGCCGACAAATTCAAAACTCCACTCTCTGTCATTGGGTGTACATCTTGGAGCCTCGATTGTCCCACGACCTGGGACATACTTTTGCCACGCCGTGACAATTCGCGCTATCCCTGGCTGACTTCCAGTTCTCATGGGATGGGTCACGTAAAGCAAGGGGGACCATTTCTAGAAACCTTAAAAAAAAAGTTTAGGGAGAACTAAATCAACAGTATATTTCAAATAATTCAGTTTTTCAGTTTGCAAATAATTTCAGTTTGCAGAAATATGAATAAGCTTTTATCTCTCCCTACACCACAACGATGCACAGATTTACCGACAAATTCAAAACTCCACTCTCTGCCACTGGGTGTATATCTTTGAGCGTCACTTATTCTACTATCAGTGGAACAGTTCCGCCACACCGTACCAAGCCTGAATTACTTCCCCCGTTCATGGCGTGCGCAACCAGGTTTAAAGGAAGGGAAATCACAGTTTAGAAGCCTCAAGACAAACTTAGGGAAAACTAAACCAACAAAATATTTCAGGATAATACAATTTTCCAAGTTGCCAGAAATATCAATAAACTTTTATCTCCCCCTGTATCATAACGATGCACAGGTTTGCATAACCACACTAAATTTAGAAAAACTAAGTGCCCTCCATCAGAGCAGATCATATTAATAAAATCAAATTACGACTTGTCTATCATGTCTAGCATTCCGAGGAAACACATCCAAATGTCTGTTCCTGATCAGAAACTTAAAATCATGTAGCCTATTTCAAAGACAGGGTTATCCCTGCTGTATAGGCAAAATAGACAGTAAAATTTAAGAATTTTAAGTTCTGTGTTCGGGGGAGGGGGGTCTAAACAGTTATTGTATCCAATCCACCGAAACATTTTGGCACAAAAGGCCTTTTGAGTCTTAGAATCTATTCCTGTCAAGTAGCAAGTGACACTATGACTTGACTTGTCGGGATGACACTATGACTTGACACTATGACAGTGTCATTAGTCATAGTGACAAAGTCATCACACTATGACTTTGTGATAATGATAAGTTTAGTAGTCAATGTTTGTTACCACTAAAGTTCATTTAGGGGTTTTGTTCAGCGATTGTGAATTAAAATCAACTTGGTGGAAGTAATGGAAAGCTTGAAAGCCGTGGCTAATTCGAATGACACTATGAGTTGTCGGAATGTCAAAATAGCTTATCTGCAATATTTCGGGAACAGTTTGGGGGATTAAGCTGGAACTTGGGGGTTTAAAAAATTTAGGTATTTTAGAGAGAAATATACATTGTTGTAAAGACCACAATTATGCAGAAATGAAAGCAAATGATTGAAATAAAATCAAGTTATGATTTGTATGTCGTATCGGTTATTCCTAGGAAACACGTCTAAATGTCTGTTTCTGATCAATTCTTAAAACCATGAAGCCAATTTCAGACAGAAAAATTAAATAAACAAAACAAGTTTCAACTGAAAGTAAGGAGCAACATTAAAACTTAAAAACGAACACAAATTACTACGTATATAATGGGGGTTGTCCCCTCCTCAACACCTAGCTCTTTACGCTAAAGTTTTTTAGTACTTTTAAAAAAGCGTCTTATTGATCTAATTGAATGGCCCTTCTGTTTAAGGATTCATTCTTAAAGAATTGGGAAAAAATTGAAACTTTAGCGTAAAGAGTGAGGTATTAAGGAGGAGGGAACCCCCTTTATATACGAATAATTTCTTTTTGCTTTAAGTTTGAATGTTTCTCCTTACTTTCAGTCGAAAAAATTTGTTTTTCTAATTTAATTTCTGATCGTTTTTTAAATAATGCCAGGAAATCTGGCCCCACCTCCACGGAGAAACCCCCTCCCCACCGAAATATCCTCTAGATAACTCAATCCCGGTGAAAATTTACCCCGGACAATTACTATTAACCACTCTGTGCGTAAAATTGAGACAGAAAAGAGAAAGCAAGACATATCCAAATAATTTATTTATAGGAACTATGGCAAATTCCCCCAGTGCATAATTTCCCCTGACAAGTTCACTCCCTGGAAACTTCCCTCCCCATGGAACATTCTCCCGTGGAAAAGTCTTCACCAGAAAATTCACCGCCCCCCACCCAAAATTGTATGCCTACATCCCAATAGCAAATACTATGCTCAAACAGTGGGCAAATTTCATAACTTAAAGACCTTTTTCCTGGGGCTGTGGGGAGGGGGTCATATTATACCCAAGAGCATAGTTACTGGGCCTTTTACCTATGATGAACAATGTGGCCATCTCAAAATTTTGATCGAACGATTTAGGGAAAAAAGGGGCGGGCGAGGAGGCCTCGTTGCCCTCCAGTTTTTTGTGTCACTTAAAAACGGCACTAGAACTTTTAATTTCCGTTCGACTCAGCCCTCTCCTGATATTCTAGGACCACTGGGTCGATAAGATCACCCTTGGGAAAAAAACCCAAATAAACACGCATTCGTGATCTTTCTTCTGGCAAAAAATACAAAGTTCCGCATATTTGCAGATAGGAGCTTCAAACTTATACAGTAGTGTTCTCTGATACGCTGAATATGATGGTGTGACTTTCAGTGAGATCACTTGACTTTCAGGAGCTGTTGCCCCCATTTTTGAAAAAAAGATTAAAAAATTTCAGGCTCGTAACCTTTGATGAGTAAGACTAAAATTCATATATTTGAAATCAGCATAAAAAGCCGATTCTTTTTATATATCTATTGGTATCAAAATTCCGTCTTTTAGAGTTTCGTTTACAATTGAGCCGGGTCGCTCTTTACTTACAGTTCGTTACCACGAACTGTTTGATACACAAGGTTATGTCTGCCTTATAGGCCAACCAGACAGCAATTTGTTTTAATTTGTTGTTGCTTCACTTTTATTTTGTTAGTGTGTTGCTGTATTCTAGTGTATATTCTTGTTTTTTTTTCCGTGTATTCAGTAATTTTGTTTCTTGTATTTTAGGCGTTTTATTATTTTATTGTGAGCCCCCAACAAGTCAAGCGTGTGAGCCCCCAACTAGTAGTACAATAATGGGAAGACCACTCTTCGGCTGCTATTTTTATGAATTTTAGAGTTGTAGGTGGCGTTTTAGTTTTTTTTTTGTAAATTTTTAAAAGGGTTTCTTTTTATTTTCTATTTGATTGGTGCCACTGAGAGGAGAGGAGGTGGGATTAAAAAAAAGTAAAAAGAAAAAAAGTCAAGCTTCATGGTCCAGAAAACTGCTTAGTGGTTGTAAAAGTAGATTTCTTATAGTAGGAATAAAATGTTTGATTGATTGGACTGTATTTAAAAGATAATTTCATAGCACATAGGTCTAAGCCAGGAGGGAATGCGTGGATTTATTTTGGTAGAAGGCCCAAAACTCCAGAAGGGCCACGTATTAAGAAAAAACTTTTTACTTAGTCTTAAAATAAAAGATGCAGAGGTTTTTAAACAGTGACATCAATTCGCAAAAAAATGTGGGGGGAAGGTGGTAAATCTATTGTTTCAAGATTTCGGATGGCAATTCTGTTTTTTTTTAATTCATCAATTAAAATACCAGAAAGACATTTTTCCAATAGAAATACCAAAAACTGCATTTTTCACAGTCTAGAGGGGAATCTAGGGGATAGATACCCCCTCCCAATTGACTCCAGTTTTTTCAAACCTTTAAAAAGATAAAATAAAACATAGTTTGGACTTAAATATGTACAAAATACATGGTGAAAACATGCTGAAGGTCTAATTTAACTTAAATTTTGATACTTAAATATGTATAAAATACACAGCGAAAACATGCTAAAGGTTTAATTTAACTTAAATTTTGATACTTAAATATGTATAAAATACATGGCAAAACATGCTGAAGGTCAAATTTAACTTTGGTAACCTTAATGAGAAGAAAAGCTCCTTAACAATGAACTGAAAGTGTAAAAAAAAATGCGAAAATGCTAAAAAAATAAAATAAAATGTGAATATGTACTAAGCCGTAAAAAAAAAGAAAAAAAAAATCCAATCTACTTGTTTACAAATTTGCAGACAATACTTTACTTTTTTGGTAAATTCTTATGATATTGAAATAAAAAAAAATTACAGGAACAAAAAACATAGTAAATTTCTTCAATCATATAAATATATAGATTTAGACTTTAGAAACAACTATTACACCGAATAAGAATTCCTGTAAGTAGTTATAAATAATTTAAATTATACATAATGTAGACTATATAGGACATTAATTATGTACTAGTTATAATATTATATATTAATTATTTATACTAATATTAATTAAAATTATTGATAATATAGATTATAAGTAATATCAATAGTATCTAAAATAACCGTATCCAGGGGAGGGGAAGTTTACTAAGTTTGAACCCCCCCCCCCCCCTTCCCAAAAAAATTAAATCTTTGTCCGACTCGTGGAAGCGGTAACAAAAATGCATATAAACAAATTGATGCGTTTTTGTGTAACACCCTGCATGGAAAATACACCCCCGAACAAAGATCTTGAATACACCCTTGATATACAATATATATTAGAATAAATAATATTTTGATATAAATCCTAGCACGATAATTACTCACCAGGTCACTGCCAAGGCTAATTACAATAGAATTAACTCATTTTTATCTCTTTTTGTGATCTAGGCTATTATGACGGGGTTCAACAAAATTGTCCTTCCTGTTCATTTTCCATCCCCCTCTATGTTCCACCAGCTAACTGATTAATTTTTTTGTTCCTTGAATATAGCAGGCCAACTTAATAAAGTGAAAACTGGCTTCACTATCGAAAAAATCACCACCGCCATCTAGTGTTTGGTGAAACTTCGCCCTTTTGCCAAATTTTGTCAAATTATTTTGTCAAACTTCTTAATTGTGTTATTTTTTTTTTAATGAGATCGAACAGTTTTGCCTATTTATACTTTTATATATACTATTCTGTTATATATTCTATTATATACTATTCTTTTATATATATTTTTATTCTATTTATACTAATATTGCCTTATTTTCATACTAAACAAATGCAAGAAACGCCAAACGCTAGATGACATTGATGATTTTTTGAAGAGACTAGCACCAATTTCCAATCTTATTAAGTTACCTAGACTATTTGGACTGAAGTTTGAACTGAGGTTATTAAAGCCATACGGTTTAGATTCATGACATCTTAATAAAACCCTGTATATACAAAGGAAAACAAAGGAGAATTTGACTTGATCTTGATGATTTTTCAATTGAATATCTTAAACATCTAAATTTTTATTTGTGTACTAGGATACCCTTGGCCCAGTGATTTGTGGTTGTCAGTTTCAAGCCGTTCAGAAAAAAAAGTCTTTGATAACCTTTCCAGACCACATTCCAGGTAAACTAATATTTTCTTTGATTGCTGTGTAAGTCTGGATCCTCTAAGAACCATTTAAGTTTCATGCCGAATGAAACAAATTTTTTGGCCATTTCAAAGCCCTTTTTCTAGGGGCTTACGGTGTAATTTAAATTGTGGAGTAAAATAAAAAGTTTTGGTCCATTTTGAGGTGAACTGATGTTTCCTTTATCCAGGGGTTCTCCTCGTCCCAAACATCTTCAGGTATAACCATCAAGCCAATTGAAAAAGGGTGTGGGCCCGTTTTTAGAAGACTCGTGCCCCAAACCTAATATTACTCTCTTTTTTTAATTTTAGGATCTCCATGGTCCCTGAGCTTATTGATGTAAATTAATTTAAATGACAGATAGGAGGCATGGCCGTATCCAGAAAGTTATCTGGTTTGATAATCCCCCCTGAATTTTTGCTCAAATCGTGTAAAAGCAGAAAAAATATATGTAATATATCTAAAATACTTGTCCACGAGATGATTTTCTCCCCCCCCCCCGAAATATAAGTCCTGAATACGACCAATTCACACTTTATGAAGTCAATGGTAGTGCGCTGAGTCTGATGCTCATTAGTTCTATTCAAGTGACCTGAATGCAAGACGAGCGATTTCTATTGTCTCACTTTTTTGTTCTACCATTTTCTTTTTTGTATATTCCACTGTTCATTTCAATTATCTAGAATTTGAACAATCATCCGCCTGGGAGAGTTGTCCCCGAGAGTTACAGAAGAAGCTCAACAGGACACGTATTGTATCTTGAAAATAGATACTTTTTTAAAGTACTCTTTTGCGCAAAAAGATATGTTTCTGCCGAAATTCCCTCATTTTAAAGAATTTAGGTCATCAGTTATCCGTAATACTGGACTAAGATATTGATTCTGTAAAAGTTCTAGATCAGCGTCAATGTTTTAAGATAACACGTTTCCTGTTGTTTCAATCTAATCTCCAGTTTACTTTGCAATCTTATTGCTGCTATTTTCTTATTTAACTAACGGTTAGCCGAAAACTTCATTCTGCAGACTCAGAGCTGGTATTATTAATTAACGAAATTTCAATTAGGTCTTAGCACCGCTATGGTACCAACGCCAGAGAAGTACGGAAGAGGTTGGGGAAGGCCAAATTTCCCTAATTTTATGGAAGCTTCTTATTCAAATTCTCGTTTTTATTGGGCCATCACCCAAGAAAGTTCATGCGTATGCGCCTGACAAACGCCAAAATAATTTTTCACTAATTACAATTTTTATTTAGTTAATATTTCACTGTTTACAAGAATTTAAGAAAGTTTAATAGAAAGAAAGAAAAAAGAAAGAAAGAGAAAAACAGGTTCAATAGAAATAAAGAAAAAAGAAAGAAAGGGAAAAACGGGTTTAATCGAAAGAGAGAGAAAAACGGGTTTAATTTAAATCAAGCAGTGAACAAAACGTACTAAAAAACAAACACAACAAAAAAAAACATTAATTAATAAGAATGTTCCGAATATTTCAACTCCACATCCGGGAACCTTTATCAACGGTAAAGAAAAAAGAGAAAACAAAAATAATTTAAATCCTTTAAACAAAAACAAAAAAACAACACAACAAGAAAGAGAGAAAAAAAGAAAAAAAAGCAAATAAACTCACTTTTGTAATATGATCGGATTACTGTATTGAGGAAGTTTTATTAAAATGTGAGTTTATTTATTTGTTTGTCTTTTGTTCTCTTTTCTCTCTTTCTTGTGGTCTTATTTTATTTGTTTTTTTAGATGATTTGAATTATTTTTGTTTTATCTTTTTTTTTACCGTTGATAAAGGCTTCTGTTAATTTTGAAAATTCTTGCTAATAGGTCAAATTCAATTTCGGTCAAAAATTTCAATTTTTTGTCACATGAAAAGTTTAAAATTGAATAAAATTGAATAGGCACCAAGGCAGTAATAAGATCATATTACAAAAGTGTTAATTTCTCACGGCTCTTAAGATACCATGCAAAGGTAGTGCCCCCACAGGAAAATTTGGAAGTTGGACACAAAAACGGCTAATTGGAAGCCTCACAGCCGTAAATAAAAACTCTTTGGTCCACCAATCGGTAGGACCTGACTGTGCCCTTGCACAATCTAAAAATTTCTGACTTCGTCACATTTTGAAAGACCGGTTTTATCTGCTTTTAAAATAAAATAAAATAAAAAACGAGTTTTTTCAACTGAAAGTAAGGAGCAACATTAAAACTTCTGACGAACAGAAATTACTACGTATATATAGCTCCTCTTCAATACCTCGCTCTTTACGTTATAGTTTTAGTACTTTTACACAAACCTTAACAAACCTTGTGTTTCAGGAGTCGTTCTTAAGCATTGGGAAAAAATTCCAACTTTAGAAAAAATACAACAAAAGCCCTAAGGTAAAATCAGGGCAGGAACACATCCAAGGGGGTTTCAGGACCCCCACCCCCGAAAAAATTCAAACTTGTTCTCAAAATTTCTGGGCATTTTTTAATCAAATTATCAAAAAAAAAATTATTATTTATACCCCCTCTAAAAAAAAATTCTACACACGAACTGAATCATACTTGGTTGTTTTAGGAAGAAATAATATGCTACCTTACTTGATATTCTCTTTACAGCTGAAATTGAAAAAATACAATCATAATTACAATAAATTAGCTTGATGGGGTTAATTTTCTTGCAATTCATTTAATTTTCCTTTAAAAAATATAAATTTTTTGTTCTGTACTTATATCCCATATTTCTAGAAAAACAATCATATATTACATTTATTTCTAGAAAACAATACAATCATAATTACAATAAATTTAGCTTGATGGGGTTAATTTTCTTGCAATTCATTTAATTTTCCTTTGAAAAATAATAATCCTTTGTTCGGTAGTACTTATCTCCCATATTTCTAGAAAAACTGTAAAATCAGCTAAACCTAATTATTTATTTGCAACAGTTAAACTCAGTTATCTACGTTTCGTAAGCTGTTGTGCTGGAGAAGGGGCTGAAACCTCGGAGAGGAGGAGGTATGAGATCTAGTCGAGTGGTTGCTTATTTTTATTGACGACTGTACAGTCCGACCGAGATTTCGATAAAACTCGGTAAAGTGAGTGAAATTGCGGTGACATCCGACCGAGATTTCAATATTTCGGTGTACCGTCCGACCGAGATTTCGATAAAACTCGGTAAAGTGAGTACAATTGCGGTGACATCCGACCGAGATTTCGATATTGCGGTGTACCGTCCGACCGAGATATCGATAAAACTCGGTAAAGTGAGTAAAATTGCGGTGACATCCGACCGAGATTTCGATATTACGGTGTACCTTCCGACCGAGATTTCGATAAAACTCGGTAAAGTGAGTTCAATTGCGGTGACATCCGACCGAGATTTCGATATTACGGTGTACCGTCCGACCGAGATTTCGATAAAACTCGGTAAAGTGAGTAAAATTGCGGTGACATCCGAGCGAGATTTCGATATTGCGGTGTACCGTCCGACCGAGATTTCGATAAAACTCGGTAAAGTGAGTAAAATCACGGTGACATCCGACCGAGATTTCGATATTACGGTGTACCGTCCGACCGAGATTTCGATAAAACTCGGTAAAGTGAGTTCAATTGCGGTGACATCTGAGCGAGATTTCGATAATGCGGTGTACCGTCCGACCGAGATTTCGATAAAACTCGGTAAAGTGAGTAAAATCGCGGTGACATCTGACCGAGATTTCGATATTGCGGTGTACCGTCCGACCGAGATTTCGATAAAACTCGGTAAAGTGAGTAAAATTTGCTTTGACATCCGACCAAGATTTCGATAATGCGGTGTACCGTCCGACCGAGATTTCGATAAAACTCGGTAAAGTGAGTAAAATTGCGGTGACATCGTGGAAACCCAGTAAAATTGGTGCAAAGTATGGCAGGAATACCTACATCACAAATTTTACATAAATATCTGAGAAAGAAGATTATATTTCTGATTGAAATGCTCCCACCTTTGTGTCTTTAAGGATACCCATAGCAGTGGCGGATCCAGGGGGTGGGGCGAGGGGGGCGCACGCCCCCCTAACAAAGTTAACGCAGGTTTGCGTTAATTAAACTTGCTCCAAATGCAAGTTTATCGGACCAACCTATTTTTCGCCCCCCCCCCCTAAAAAAAATCCTAGATCCGCCACTGACTCATAGGTCTATCTTTTTAAACCCCGAGATTAATTAGGGGAAAAGTTAGTCAGAATTGATTCTAAAGCCCATTTCAAGGTATTGATAAGTCAAAATGGATCTTTTGTCTTTACCAGCCTGGGTTTGATCAGCCGATTACAGTTTATGAGAAAATGCATATTTTTACTTGAAGCTTTGCGTGACATACGCCACCTGGAAAGCAAAGTATTCCCGAGGTCAAAGTTCAAAGACATACCACTAAGAAGAATAATAAGGGAAACTTTATTTTATTTACTTATCCTGTCGCAACTTTAAAGACTTGTCAGATCTAAACACATTTAATAACACAAGAAATAAATCTAACATCCGAAGTCATTCACAAATTAAAAGTTATTGTGGTCTATTTATAGTTCACAGTCAAAATTAGGTGAATTTGCTGAGATTCAATTGCAGAAAAAGGAAATTCCTTTAAGAGTACCTGCATGTAAAGTCGTATTATATTGGTAGCAGCCCAAGGATACCCTAATCTTTGGGGTCCAGGTGAACTTTTTCAATATATACATATATGGTAATAATAAAAATAATTAATTTTTATTGCTCTAAAACCAATGGCAATACAAAATAAAAAATTCAATTCTAATTAATTTTGACTGCATGAATGAAAAAAAATAGTTTCTGTGCGCCATTACTAGCCTGAGAACACTTTCCACAACCATATATGATAATAATAAAAATAATTAATTTTTATTGTTCTAAAACCCTAGGGCAATACAAAGTGAAATTCAATTCTAATTAATTTAATGAATAAAAAAAAATTTTGTGCGCCATTACTAGCCTGAGAACATTTTCCATATAAACATATATGATAATAATAAAAATAATTAATTTTTATTGTTCTAAGACCCTAGGGCAATGGCAATAAAAAATGTAAAATTCAATTCTAATTAAATTTGACTGCATGAATGAAAAAAAAATTTCTGTTCTCCATTACTATCCTGAGAACATTTTCCATATAAACATATATGATAATAATAATCATTTGTTTTTATTGTTCTAGAAGTCCAGGGGCACACATTGTACCCCAGTGTGCCCACAATTCTGTGGGCACACTAGGGGCATTCTGTGTGAAAAAATAAAATTCTGGGAACACAGAAGGAAAAGTTCAATTCTGATTAATTCACGCTGTTGAAACGAAAACATTACATAAATTACAAAAACTTCTTTCTGTGCTTCATATCTAACTTGAGAACGTTCTCAATACATACCTGTATGACAATAACAATAATAATTGACTTTTGTTGCTCTAAAGGTCCTAGGGCCATGGCAAAACTAAATGAAAGGCTTAATTCTAATTAACGAAACGAAAACATTACACAAATTACAAAAATCTATTTTTGCGACCCATTGCTAGCCTGAGACATCGCCACAACAGATATGAAACAAATTAATTTTTTTTAGATAAGATTTAATAAATGTTTGAGATATCTTTTGAGAAATAACTAAAACTTAGCAAGTTTTGTACTATTCTACTGAATGGTTCAAGTAGTTCTCGTTCCTCAAAACTTTTTGAGGAACGAGAAAATCCAAAACCCGAGACTGCAATGAGAAAAAAGTTGTTCCTATTCTGGCCACTTCTTGAAGAAGCCTAATCATGGCCTAAATATGAGGTCTCTGGAAGAATTATTTCAATATTTAAAACAAATCAACTCTAAATAATAGGGTCCCAAATTTTTTAGCTTCTGCAAGGTCTTATTCCCGCCCCGAGTGCATTACTATCTGAATTTAAAGGACCACGGAGAGTGTTATTCCGAGGGTCTGTCGAAGGAGTTTGTTCTTTAGAAAGCGCCGGGAAAACATAGTAAATTTAACAACATTTCTGATATTTTGACCAAAAAATACATTTTTGAAGAATCGAATTTTTGCACTAAAAAGACTCTCCTTCCTCTTTTTATGGCGAGTTATACAAAAAAGGACCACTGGGTCGATACGATCACCCCTGTAAAAAAAAAAAAAAAAAAAAAAAAATTAACACGCATCCGTGTTTTTTTTTCTGGCAAAAAAAGCAAAATTCCACATTTTTGTAGATAGGAGCTTGAAACCTCTACAGTAGGGAGAACCCTGTATAATAAATGTTTAATGAAAGTAAAATTTCTTCTAATTTTTGTTCTATTAGTTTTCCAATCAAAATGGATTTTGAAATAAAATGATGTACATTAAAAACAAAACAAAAAAAACATCAAATTATTTTTTTGGATTGCAGAATTTAACAAATGAAATCGCAGAAACGAGATCATACAGACTTTTGAATGTTACCCGTTTCTAACAACTACTAGAAAAAAACACATTTGCGTCAATTGTCAGAAAATACTGTTTATTACCGTTACCATAGGCGATGTTTCCGGTCTGTTACGTAGCAAATGAATTATTAACACCCTCTCTTGTACACCTTTCAAAATATCCCCCAGACCACATATGGAGATTAAAGATAATGAGCGTTGGTTGATACTCAGGTCGCAAAAAAAACGAGGAATATTTCAATTGGTCGCATAGGCTTACGACCAAGGCTGTATCCAGGGGGAGGGGTCAGGGGGTTCAAACCCTACACCCCTAAAATGTTTCTCTGAGTCGTAAAAACGTAACAGAAATGCATATAAACGAATTTTGATGCGTTGTTTTTGTGTACCCCCCCCCCCGAACAAAAATTCTGCATTCAGCCGCCCTTACGACAGTTTAAAAACCCTCATTATAATTTTAGAGACTGAATACTGAGTCTGATATCTGATTTTAGAGACTGAATACTGAGAACTGAGTCTGAATACATCCGTGATTAAACATTAAATCTTCATCAAATTCTTCTTCGAGGTTCTTGAGAAGGTTCCAAAGTTACAGAATCAGCGAAATTTAAGGTCTGTTCCTGAAGACTTTTCAACGAGGATTGTTAGGAATAATTATAGTTACAAATTTATTCCCACGAGCTAACACAAAACTGTGACGAATAGTTGTTAGTAAGATTTTCTAGCAATTCAGAACGTTGTTGGAAAAAAATTATAGATAGATTTCGAGCACAGATTAAAAAAAAGAATCAGAGTATAAAATTTGGAAATTTCTTCATTTAAGAAATTTCTGGGACGATTTTTCTGTTGGCTTTAAATACCTTTTTTTTTATATATAAAGTCTTAATTTTTAAATTTCCTCGCAATTGATGAGTATCGTCGAATAATTAAAAAAAACATGTTATTAGTCGACAGTTATGTTTCCACGAGCTAAAGCAAATTGTTGGTAACATTGGAACCGAGAAGGCCAGGCACGTACGCAGGAATTTGTTTCGGGGGGGGGGGGGGCAATTTGTTTCAGGGGGGGGGGGGCAAATCCTTCAAACTCATTATTCTGTGAGAAAAATCAGAAAATTATGGGAAAATGAAAAAAATCGTGAGATTTCAGGAGGGGGCCCGGGCCCAGAGCCCCCCCCCCTGCGTACGTCCCTGGAGAAGGCATCCCTTTACTGGTGTCGAACCCATTGCTGGACTAGGGGATTAATTTCATGGGACTATGAAATTTCTTAACGATGAAGGTTAATGAGAAGAAAGATATCGACGTCAATATGATAGTCCCGTCCATTTCGAGGTGGTAGTTCCTTACACTAAGGCTCTTAGGTACCTAGTTGTATTCCACAGAAACTTATTTGAGTATATAAAAATGTAATTTTATCTAAACCTTTCACTCTAGAATAATAGTAAGCAGCGTTCACATGCAGGTTTAGCAAAACTGTCAAACATGTATGTTTGAAATATGTTTTCATACATATATGTTTACATAGTGAGTGGCATTACAAAGAACCAGATTTAAGCAGTGACGTAATTTCGTCAAAATCCTGGAGGGGGCAAAGTTGGAGCCAATTTTCCCAAAATAAATGAAAATGAAGGTAAAAACTGAAAAATTATCCATATATTATCATAAAGGCAAAGATATGCTAAAGGAAACTGACCTGTTTCTCTGGATACTTGAATTATGCAGGTTTATCTTAGTTTTGACAAGAGTTTTTGCAGAAACTAAATTTCAGCTGCATGAGGGGGAAGACTGAGGTCAGGGGGGTACTTGGATCTGGAGGGGACAGTTTACCCCCTGCCCCATAAAAAGTTACGCCCCTGGATGTAAGCCACTTTCATAAGGGTAGGCAACAAGTTAAAAAATATCATTTTGCCACAAATTGAATATTGCAAGCCGGAATAAGAGTTAGTGGAAGAGGGGGTAGTGCCGAAGGGAGAGAAATGAGAAATGAGGGAAAGAAGGAAAAGAAAGAAACGAAGGAAAAAATTATGAGCTATACATAAAGCAAGACAATTTCAGTTTAATATTAAAAAAACACGTCGATCAGAGCAATATTAATCGGCAAGCAAATCATCACATAGATATAATGAAATGTGAGGACCCCCCCCCCCAAAAAAAAAAATCAATTCCCGCATATATGTTTGGTGGTAACACATCTTCTGAGACAATTTCCGATATAATTGTTGTGTAATTTTGTTGTGTAAAATCTGGTATGTATGACGAAATAGGACCTTGGGTCTGAAAAACATAAACGAAAATATGCCAATAAGAGATTTAGTCTATTTTTTGCTATGATTCCCTTAGTTTTCTATATAATTTGCCATGTTTCAGCGTTTTTCACGCCCAATACCTCCCCCCTAGCATCAGAACCCCCCGCACCCTAATAAATTCTTTTGAATTACCTGTCTTGGGTGTCAATAAAGTAGCCTGTGAGGGGGGACTTACTTTCATAAATCCCTTACACCAGGTGGCTCGTGCCAAGCGTAGTAGAAACTGTGCCGCACACCTGGCTTTCTGAGGTGTACACAGAAAGTATTGCAGAGAGTGAGCACCCTCTCAGTTGCCATTTAAAGACAAAAAGATCAAATCAAAATTGCAAGCAAAAGGAGATACAGAAGAAAAATATAGTCATAAGGGCGTATCGAAAATAAGCAAAGTACAAATATACGCACTTTTGAGAATAAAAGTCAGGTATATCATCGCTTTACATAAAAGCATTATACCAATTTTGTTCCCACCCCCTCGCTTGAAGCAAGTCGTACCTCAAATAGCGACGAAGACCACACCACCCTCCTAATATAAAAACAATAAAGAAGTCAATGCAATGGTTTTAAAGATAGTGAATTGCAGACGAAAACAACTGTTTATCATTTTGCTTGATTTAAAAGAATTACATTATTTTAGTATTGAATGATTTGGTACTTGTGTATTAGCCAATACACTCTCGAAAATTTGGATTTGCAAGACCATACAATAACCGGCTTATAGCTGTCAGAATTCGGAGACAATTAGCTTAGGCTCAGTTGAAATCTACGTTTTAGGTATATATTTTATCAAATATTTAATATATAAAGATGGTATTTTGGTTAGGTTAGGTCATGTTAGGTATTTAATATAATCTCTTCTGTGCGGCCCCCCTACGACAAATCTTTGTTGTAGTTACCATAATTTTGTTACTAAAGTATTGCATTTTCATCATATTTTGGTATATTTGATTATATACCGCTGATCAGTACCGCTGATTTTTTCAGACTGATGGAACTAGAACTCTTGCATTGTTCGTCTTATTTTTAGTTTTAATGATTTTATTGTAAGTTGACTCATATGTTTATTTTATTTTTTGTTTCGCTGAGAGCAGCTATTAGTTATGTAGCTAAAATATTTAATTATTTTTACGTCTGTAACTCACTATCATTAGAACAACCACATTGCATTATCTGCTTTATTGTTTGTAGAGTTGTACTTCCTTGAAAATTCTGGATACACCCCTGCTATTTATAATCAAGCCTCGCCTACCTGAACAATTACCCTTGTCAAAAAAACTATGATTTACGTCATCATCCAAAACACTCTAAAGTTCACGGTACTCACAAATTTCGCATAGGCTATTATAAGCCTTAAACCTCTCTCCCCCACAAACAAATTCTGAATACACCACTGCAAGTGGTGTATTCTACCAACCTCTCTAACAACCAACCTCTTCCAAAAAACTTATTAACCACATTGGCATTCAAAACACTCTAAACTTCATGTTAGTCGCGTATCTAGCACATACGCCTTATCAAGAGCGAGTAAAAAAACTTTAAAACATATTAAACAATTGTATAGGCTTTATTATTACTTTCTTCAGAATTGGACAAAGCTCCAGGAAGGGGGGGGGTAAAACCCGACAATTCTCCCCTGGATACGCTCTTGCACTTTATACCCCCTCAAAAATTATGAGTACTTATGCATTATAGCGACCCAACTCAAGGAGCGAAGTTAGGTCAATCCTAATGAAATATACCAAAATAAGATGAGAATGTAATACTCTAGTAACAAAATTATGGACTAACAACAAAGAACAAAGACAACAAAGAACAACAAACAACAACAACTACAACAAAGAATTATGGAAAGCAGGTTACCCAGAAAACGTTATATTAAATGCATAACCTAACCAAAATACCAACTCTATATATTAAATGTTTAAGTAAAATATACCTATATAGTAGTTTATCTCACTGTGCCTAAGCTAATTGTCTCCGAGAGCAGACAGACAAACCGGTTTTACGTAGACAGATCAGATCAAACTTCTTAAGTGGGGTCGCTATAATACATAAGTACCAAATTTTGAATACGCCACTGCTAGTCATAACCATACATAGCCTATATGTATAAAGCCTATCTTAAGTTCTTGGTACTTACGAAACTTGCATGAACGTCTTATATCCCTCAAAAGTTCTGAATACGTCACTATTAGTCATAACCAAGCCTAGCCTACCCGAATAGCCAGCCTCATCCAAAAAATTTATCATCCAAATTCTAATTAAAAAAACAGTTCATGTTATCCACGAACCTGGCATATACGCCTTCTACCCCTGAAAATTTTGAATACGCCACTGTTAGTCATAATCAAGTCTAGCCTACCTGAGCAACCAGCCTCGTCCTAAAAACACATTATCTACATAATAATTTAAAACACAGTTCATAGTATCCATGAACCTAGCATGTACGCCTTATACCCCCACCCGAAAAAATCTGAACACGCCCCTGCTACTCATAATCAAGCAAAGCTTACCTGAACAACCAGCCTCGTCCTAAAAACGCATTATCTACATAATCATTTAAATCACAGTTCATAGTATCCATGAACCTAGCATGTACGCCTTATACCCCCCCCACCCGAAAAAATCTGAACACGCCACTGCTACTCATAATCAAGCCAAGCTTACCTGAACAACCAGCCTCGTCCAAAAAACTTATTATCCACATTATCATCCAAAACACTCCAAAGTTCATGGTATTCACGAATCTAGCATATACGCCTTATCCAGAGCATTGGAATAAATTCACAAAATTCCACAACCATTTCACCTTACTAATTCCTTATAGTGTTAGTAATTCACACCCTCCTAACTCTCTCTCAAAGTTTTAAAGCATTTCATTCAAACTCTAAATGCCAACTGCTGCTGTAATCTATAAGTCGCTTGGCGTTACTCGAGCAGGACCAATCAAACAGCTCTCAGTCTCTTTTGCAGGCTATGGAAAAACTTCCCATCAGGCTATCCTACTTAGCAACCGTCCCTAATCTAGGGAAATTCTAATCTCTGTTAAAATGCTTATTTTTTACCTAGTCCAAGGGCGCTTTTAAAGAAGCGGGGATAGATCAGGTAACTCCCTCTCCCTTCTTGTGTAAGATCAACATGTCAAGGTACTTTTAATATTTGAAACTAAATATGTAGCTTGTCTGGCAATTTTTTTTTTGAATCTTTGCGCCCCTCCCACAATGAAAATTTTCTGACTCAGGGGAACCTTCAAACCCACTCAATCCCCCTTTATAAAATCAATGCTAAGTTTATTATGGCCAATTCCTTTATTTTGTTCATAATCTAGGAAATTCTAGTTTCTGTTAAGATAGTTAGGGTTACCTGGTCCCGGCGGCGGATCCAGGGCTTTTTTAGGGTGGGGGGAGGCACAAAATAGGTTGATCCGATAAACTTGCGTTAGGAGCAAGTTTAATTAACGCAAACTTGCGTTAATTAAGTAAATTACACTACTTTAGACGACGTTGGGGGGGCACCAATTTTTTTTTATGAATATACTAAAACGCTATTTTCAATGTTTAGAAGGGGAGGGGGATTTGGGGTTCTTTATCTTTTTTAAATAATAATAGCAAAAACATGCTTTAAAAAATCTAGGGAGGTAGTTGCCCCTCTCCCCTCACCCTAATTAATGCCTCAGTACTCTTTGGCTGTTAGCGACATTTTAGTAAATCGTCCCTTACTTAAGGGTTGTTTAGTTTTAAAAAAGAACTTATAAATGAATGAAAAAAAAGAACAGCAGTAGAGTTTTAGAATTTTGGGATTTGGAAGTCTAAGACACTATGGTGTTTCAGGCGTGAAGAGCATGCTGGGGGACCTTTTAGCACCTCCCCCTTCATAAAATCAAAATTTCGATTATTCGTGTCAATTCCTTTATTTCGTCTCTTGTCTTGGAAATTCTAGTCTATGTTAAAATAGTTAGATTTGCCTGGTTCTTGGACATTAATAAGGATTAGGCGACCGAGCTGGCACTTGCCTTTTTCTTCCTCAGAAAGACCAAAATACAGAAAAAGTGCTACTTTTTAATGTTGGCAATGGAATTTGGTGCTTGTCTGGCATTGTTTGCGAATCTTTGACCCCTCCCCCAATCTTGAAAATTTTTAGACTCTGAATATTTCTGTGGGCAACAAGACTCGGTTTCTCTGTCTTCTTCTTTCTTCTTATTCTTGCAGAAAGACCAGGCGTCTTTCCGTCTCACCTAGCATCTGTATTGCCAGGTAATTCTATCTTCCTAAGACTTAAGTAAGTATAGAGTAATTATTATGATTTATATTGCTGGGAACATTTAAGCATATAATTACTTATTGATTTTTTTTTCTTAAGATGTTTTAGACGAAAAGAAACAACACTGAAGCTTAGGAATTTTATGATTCTGAATTCCAAGAATATTTGGTATTTCAAACTTTAGGATTATAATCAGGGGGACGTTCGAAGCCTCTCCAACCTCCAAAAAATCAAGATTAGTATTGTTCCAGTCATTTCCTTTATTTCGTCGGTAAGTCTGGGAAAGTCTAGTATAGTCTTGCTAGGATAGTTAGGAATACTCAGTCCAGAGTATTTACAAAGAGGAGGGGACACACCAGACAGTGGCCTGTTCCTTCCTGTGAATGATAAAAATGCACAAAAAGTGCTACTTTTTAATGTTTGAAAAGAAATACGATGTCTTGCCTTCCAGGCAATATTTTTTAACCCCACCCCCTTTATTATTCATGTGATTTGCATTCCTTACAGTTTTTGGGTAAAAACAGCTTTTTAAATCTTTGATCCCCCCATTGAAATATTGAGTTGAATCATTCTATTTCTGTGGGTACTATGGTCATTCTGCTTCCCCAAACCTTAAAAATGCATGTTACTATATATATATATATATATATATATATATATATATATATATATATATATATATATATATATATATATATATATATATATATATATATATATATATATTAATTTATTTACTTTTTTAAGGAAAAAAACCTTAGATGGGTGAAATAGAAAACAACATTGAGGTTTTGGAATTTTATAATTTTGAAACCATGGATTCTCATTACTTAGAGATTATTCAGGGACACCTTCAAGCCTACTCCTTTAAAAAAATATTTTAGGGGCATTTCTGTCACTTCATTTATTCATGTTCTTTTTTTGATATTGTTATTCACAATCACATTTTTTTTGTGATTCACATTCCGTAAATTTAATCCCCCCCCCTAGCATGCAATTATCCTTAATACAGAAAATTCTAGACACATTTTTTTTTTATAGAATCTCTATATTTTTTAAATATTTTGCCTTTTTTGAATTTTGATCCCCCCCCCCCCTACCCGCTTCAAATAAATTTCTATGTGAATATCTATTTTGAACATAATGAGAATGGAAAGGAAATAGAGGAAATCACGATATTGCGGGAACTTTATGCTTTATATAAGTCACTGTAGTAAAATCAAATATCTTTTCATCGTCTTCATCTTGATAATTATTTGTAAGTTATTCTAGTCAAACAGTTCGTGGTAACGAACTACAAGCAAGGAGCGACCCGGCTCAATGGTAACCGAAACTCTAAAAAACGAAATTTTGATACCAATAGATACATCAAAAGAATCAGATTTTAATGCTGATTTTAAATACATAAGTTTTATCAAGTTTAGTCTTACCCATCAAAAGATACGCGCCTGAGAAAATTTGGCTGATTTTCGAAAAAAGGGGGAAAGACCCCCTAAAACTTATAAAACCTTAATGAAAATCACACCATCATATTCAGCGGACAAGGGAACCCTACTGTAGAAGTTTCAAGCACCTATCTACAAAAATGTGGGCAACTAGGCCCCCTCCCACGCTCATTTTTTCCCAAAGTCACCCAATCAAAATTTTTGAAATAGCCATTCTGTTCAGCATGGTCGAAAATATGATAGCTATGTCTTTTAGGATGACTTAATCCCCCGAAGGCCCCGTGGGGAGGGCTGAAAGTTATGAACTTTACCCAATGTTAAAATATAGTATTGGTTATTGGGAAGTATACAGACGTTTTCAGGTGAGATTTTTTCTGGTAAGTGGGGGGACGTGGGTCGGGGGTTATGGGGGAGAATATTTACACGAAGGAAGTTTTCATGTGGGCAGGGACATTGCTATGAAGGGGGCGCCGGATTTCCCCTCATTATTAAATAAAAAGATCAGAAATTAAATAAAAAAAAAAGTTTTTCAACTTAAAGTAAGGAGCAACATCAAAACTTAAAACGGACAGAAAATATTACGTATATGATTGGGTTCCCCCCTAGTCAATACCTCGCTCTTTAAGCCAAAGATTTTTAGTACTTTCATAAGAGCTATTTATTCTAATTAACGGTCTTTGTGATTTTTTTTTTTAAATATACTGAATTTAATGGAGTAAGTTCATATATAAGTTCATATAAGTTTATTAATCCACATTCATAAACAAATAAATAAATTAAGCAACACTTTCACGCTGGAGAAAACCTACGAAGGTTTGTGATCGCGCGAAACTCCACGTAACTACTTACCTATTAAGTCAACTATCTACATAAACCTCAACTATTTGATTAAAACTATTATAAATAAACCAAAAATAGATAAAATATATCATATGTATATATAAAAAAAAATAATAATAATAGTAATAATAATAATAGTAAAAAAATATAGAAAAATAAATAAATAATTGGGTTAAAAATGATAATACATAAATAAAATATAAAAGAAAAATAATAATAACCAATCCAGTCTCCATCACTCACTATACTCCACTCCCTCTCCCCTCCCCCACCCCCCCCACCGAACCTTAGCACCAACCCACCCCTACGTTCCCAGCCAACCCTTACCTCTTCAGCTCTTCTTCCTCCCCTACCCAACCTACCAACAATAATAAAATTTAACAAATTCCCCCCAAAAAAAAATCTTTTAAATTCTTTTTAAATTAAGGTACATGTTCTGCCGCTCTAATGATCAATGGTAGCTCATTCCATACTGATGGACCCGGGTGTTTCATTGAAAATGAAGACCTGGTACCCCGACGCAAATCAAAAAACTATATTATCACTTTGCCTAGTTCCATAATTATGCAGGTCACTATTAATTCGGTAGAAATTCTTAAAAACATCAGGGGTTAAACCATTCTTACACTGAAACACAAATACTGCAGCTTGTAATCTGTTATCAAACCTACATTAAGGAGCTTCAGGGACCTAAAACAAGCACATATGTCAGGTACATCCTGGACATACCTAACGATGGTTCTAACAGCTTTATTTTGTAGAACTTGCCCTCGTCTATAGTTGCATAAGAAGTTACTGCTCCTTAGGAGGCAACCGTAGGAGATATATGGATAAAACAACGAATAATATATAGTTAAGAGTATTCTTTGAGGGAAAAAGTGCTGCAGACGTCGAAGTATTCCAACCCCACGGGCAATTTTTGATGAAATTGCGTCACTGTGACACTTCCATGCCAGGTGGCAATCAAGATAAAAACCAAGGTAGCGGAAATGATCAACTTGCTGAACCAGATTACCACATAAAGTTACCTGGCAAGACACATCCATAGGTACACCAACTCAACAAAACGTCATTAAAAGTGTCTTTCGAACATTTACAGACAATAGAGTTAATGAAGTGAAAATTTCCAGACTTTCCCATATGAAATTTACTTTTCTCACCAGGTATTTCAAAGATAAGGCAAGCGCAGTTAAAACGGTATCATCAGCAAACGAATTAAAACACACATCTTTCAAATAAAGACGCACGAGATCAACGTAGATGAGGTAAAGCAGCGGACCTAACACTGATTCTTGTGGTACTCCACACGTCATTGGAAATGCTGCTGAACCCACATCATTCAATACTACTTTTTGGGATCCCCCTCTGAGGTAACTTTCAAACCACTTCAAGCACTTTTCACAGACACCTAACGACTCCATCCGACTTAGCAGAGTTTGAAAATCAACTGTATCGAATGCTTTGCGAATATCTATAGATATAGAAAAAGGTGTTTCACCTCTGTCAATACCACTGTTGATTGATTCTATAAGTTGTTGCAAAGCATTCGTCGTCGAGTGCCCTTTGCGAAATCCGAATTGGGTCTCACTCAGGAAATTATTAGTCTGTAGGAAACAATATAGACGTTTATGAATAACTTTTTCTAATAATTTCGAAAACAGTGGAAGGATCAAATCGGTCTCCAACTCTCAATTTCCTTTTTAGGGCCACCTTTATGAAGGGGTATCACTTTTGCAACATTTAGTTGATCAGGAAAAATGCCCTTTTCAAGTGATAAGGTTACAATTAAAAGCGGACACATTAGAATACAATGCATTAGTACCTTAAACGCTCAGAGAAATAAGCTACCCAATTCCTCAGATTTCGATTTCAGAGATTTTATTAATTTAAGTAGCTCGTCACTTGCACATGGATCAAAGGCTATTCGAAAATCCCACCTCTATTATCACATCTGTTGACATCTTTTTTTTTACACTATGTGTTGACATCTTTTTTTTTACACTATTTTTCAGTACAATACCAATATTGGAGGAAAAATTACCAAACTAATTTGCAACTCCAGACTTATCATCAGAGGCAAACCCTTCAAGTTGTACTTCATTCCTTCCAACTTCAGCATTCCCATTGGTCACTTCATTTATCAGTTTCCTTTACAATTTGAAAACTTTCTATCGTAATATTCGGCCATAGCTTTACGACGCAATTTTTTCACTAAATTGCGCTGTTTTCTGAACAATTCATACAAAACATCACTTTTATCATCTAGATATCTTTGATAAAGCTCAATCCTTAGCTTTCTTTCTTCCGGTATTTTACTCGTTATCCATGGCTTACGGGGTTCCTGTTTCTTCACTTTCATTACCTTAATAGGACACGCACTATCATAAATGGGTAGAATAACAGACATTATATTATCAAATGCTTTCGTAGAGGATTCTTCTTCAGAAAACACAGGGGTACAATCAATAACACTAACCTCCTCCACAAACTTTTGAAGATTCCTTTTTCTTATTAATTTCGTCTATATTTTCTTTTTCTTTGATCTGTGCAACTGACACTTCATAACATTCACGAATGGAAGATGGTCAGAACCTGGAAAGGCCACAGCATCAGCAAAACAAAGCTTCAAATTGGCAGAACGAACGAAAATATTATCAATTAGGGTTGAACTCTTTCCAGCAATCCTCGTGAGTACACTCACAAGCGGTCATGGATCATTGGATATCATAAAATTTAAAAATCCGCATTGTGATAAGATAAATGAAGCAGGTTGAAATTAAAATCACCCATAACAATATGACTTGCTCCAGACGGTACTTTGAAATCAGCTGACTCGTACCTCCCACAAAATCCTCCAAGTGAGAAGTGGCCGGCTAATACACTATGCTAATTATATTTTTTCTCCAATCAAATTCATTTTCAATTGAAAAAACTTCTACCCTACCCTCGATCCATATACTAAGATCATCCTTTTCATTATAATTCAACTTATTCTTTACAAGGAATCCAATACCACGGCGACCCATCACCTCTCAGTTCGTAACACGGAGACCATAACCCGGAAGCAAATACAGCGAGAGAGACTGGTTTGAACTAAAAAATGTTTCATATAATCCTATAATGACAAAACAAGAAGAACATTGTTCAATTTATTCTAAAATATCTAGGTAGCTTGTAGCCCCGTGGACATTCTAAGAACATAGTCGCATATTCTTTTCATTTATATTGTTAATGGACGGCAACTGAATATAATCACTGTCCCTTATAGGCTTTAGATCAACAATCGGTATATCATCATCGCCGGCAATACCTCTTAATAATAGTCCTGAAGACTAAATCGGTCTTGATGAGATATTATCATTTTTCATATAAAAAAACAAACAAGAAATAGCACTTGAAAAAAAGAGAAAGAGAAAAAATAAAGAAAAAAAAATAACAGAAATATAGGCCTATATATATAAAAAAAACTATAAAAGGTCATCAATTGACCAGATACGCCTGATTGGAGCAGTCTCAGTTTTGTGCACAAAAATACGACCTTTATCATATCACAAGGTGCAACTTTTCGACTCGTTTCTTGAAGTACTCAGAAGATCGCGGTTGTGTTTCGTAAGCTTCTCAGCTGCAAAAAATCCTAAGATACTAAGCTGCTTCTTCGCTTTTGACGCATGGTGAGCTATTTCTTTTGATCGAAACTGGACGAGAACAGGGGCAACTTTATCTGGTGCATTATTTGTGCATTATTTGTGCATATGGAGCATTATTTGTTCCAACTCTAAATCGCTTAAGCGCTTAAGCGCATAAGCGCTTCATGGTGTCCCCTACACTCTGCGAAGGAATCTGCTTCACACCATTAAACAACAGGGAATCACTTCTTCCTTCCTGCTCAATGTCGTCTAGCTTGAGCTCAAGCTGATTCATGCAATTTTGCAACAAGTTAATCATATGCATGCATGTTTTTAGATGTTTTTCAATCAGTTCAAATTTAGGATTTGCGAGTTATATTTCTGGCCTAGGCAACACTAAGTGTTGCCAGGTGCAATCTGACATTTCCATTGGAAAGTTTGAACTTTTGTAGCATAAATGTACTCAGAACTTTTTGACTAACGACAATTGTTTTTTCTTTTACAGGGTCTTGAAAAAATCAATGTGGCAAAAAAATGGAATTAACTCGTGAACATTTTCGTGCGATCATTTTTCACAACTTTCGACGTGGATTATCACGACAAGAGTGCATCGATGAACTTAAATCTTTGTATGGCGACGAAGCACCATCCTACAGCACTGTGAAAAACTGGTACAACGAATTCAATCGTGACCGACGCTCGCTCAAAGACGAATTCCGTGAAGGTCGTCCAAAAACAGCCGTTGTGCCAGAAAACATTGATGCCGTACGTGAACTGATAATGCAAGACCGTCATGTGACATACCGTGAGATAGAGGCATGCCTAGGCATTTCTCCCACCAGCATACATTCGATATTGCATGAACACCTGGCCGTAAAAAAAGTTTGTTCTCGTTGGATCCCGCACAATTTGACAATCGCTCAAAAGAAGGCTCGTGTGGATTGGTGTAAAGAAATGCTCAAAAAATACGATCGCAGTGCTTCAAAAGACGTTTATAAGATCGTCACAGGTGACGAATCATGGATCTATGCGTATGAGCCCTAAACAAAACAGCAATCGACCGTGTGGGTCTTCCAAGATGAGCCAAATCCAACGAAAGTTGTTCGTGGAAGAAGCACTTCGAAGCAAATGGTCGCCTGTTTCTTCGGCAAAACTGGTCATGTGGCGACTGTTCCGCTTGAGCAACGTAGGACGGTCAATTCTGAGTGGTACACCACCATTTGTTTGCCTGAAGTCTTCGGAGAAATTCGAAAAACGAACAAGAGAAGACGCATCATTCTGCACCATGACAATGCGAGCTCTCACACATCGGCTCAAACCAGCGCCTTTTTGACCAACCAAAACGTCGAATTGATGGGTCATCCGCCGTACAGCCCTGACTTGGCACCCAATGACTTCTTTTTAGTCCCACACATCAAGAAAAAAATTCATGGACAATGATTTTCGTCGCCAGAAGATGCTGTTGAAGCATTCAAATACCATGTTTTGGAGATGTCTCAATCGGAGTGGAAAAAGTGCTTCGAAAATTGGTTTGAGCGCATGCAAAAGTGTATAAATCTTGATGCAGAATATTTTGAAAAACAATAAAACAATTTTCGTTGATAAATATGCGTATTTTCATTATTAGGCCAGAAATATATATAGCAGCCAACTCAACATGTACTGTATCATAGATTTCAGAAACCATTGCTTCAACTGGAAACTTAGCATTAAAATTAGCTGTAGTCTGCAAAGTCGATTTTTTCAGCTTTTCGTTAATTTTTATCTCGATTTCTTTAGTTAGATTTTATATTGTAGTCGCAAGTTCATTCTCTGTAGCCAGTGTTAATCTACGTAGATTAGCAGTGGGATCTGTGCGTAGATTATCTATTACCGATCTTTCCCTTTTCTTAGAAACCGTTAATAAACTTCAGGATGATTTTGTAGCTCTGCAAACTCATGATTAACACCCTTAATTTTCTTCGTTGATGCTCCCTTATTATTTCCGTCAAAACCAAGTAAAATTACAACGAATAGAACCTGATGGTCGTGTTTTTTGCCGTAGCAAAAAAAAACAAATTTACTGTCTCCGGTATTTGTTTTCATTATTTCTAGGATTTGAATTGGCCAAAGGGGATAGCCCGAAAATTTAGCGAGGAACAAATCTCTAATTCCAATGTTACCTAGATCCAAGACGGAAAAAATAAATACAAAAAAAATCAATAGAAATAGAATTTAAATAGCATGAGATAGACATAAAAAGAAACGTATCTTTATGTGGGCAGGCCCATGGATGGCAGTGGCAATCACCTTATTGGTTGGTAGCCCGATGGACCGTAGAAACCTGCTGATTTTTAACCATCGTACTCTGACATCCAGAGCACCATCCACATATAATATCCAATTTTCTACACACACCACAGTCGGCTAACGTATCCAATTTTCTCAATTACACACGAATAAGTAAAAATATCCAATGGTGAATGTCCGAAAATATCAATTTATTCTTTCACTTATTGCGAAACTGTCCACTGTAATTTATTCTAAATATAATCCGGCTTAAAAACAAAATAGATGCTTACAGAACTTTAGCTTAAAGAGCAAGGTATTGACTAGGGGGCGAACCCCCAAATATATGTATTAAAAATCTATGAATATAGAAGTTCGTTACGTAAGTTAATTCATAAGTTAGGTATATTTATTACTAATAAAAACGTTCGTAAATAAAATTAAACAAGTTTCGAGAAAGCCATTTAACAAAATAAAAGAAAAATTAATAGGCAAATTTTGTTTTAATTATTCATGTACGGTGAACCAATATCAAAACCTGCGTTACTTCAAAAACGTTCAAAAATTAAATAAAAAAAACAAGTTTTTTTTAACTGAAAATAAGGAACGACGTTAAAACTTAAAACGAACAGAAATTATTCCGTATATGAAAGGGGCTGTCCCCTCCTCAACGCCTCGCTCTCTACGCTAATGTTTGACTTTCTCACAACACTACTTTTTTAAACAATAAAAAACTTTAGCGTAAAGAGCAAGGCGTTGTGGAGAGGACAGCCCCTTTCAAATAGGGAATAATTGATGCTCGTTCTTAGTTTTAACGTCATTCCTTACTTTAAGTTAAAAAAAAATTGTTTTTTTAATTTAATTTTCTAGTTAAAGGACGGTATAATTAGTTTTCGTTTTGATTGTTGACTAAATAAAGAAAAATTCAACTGAAAGTAAGGAGCACCATTAATGCTTAAAACAAACAGAAATCATTACGTATATGAAGGAGGCTGCCCCCTCCTCAATACCTCGATCTTTACACTAAAGTTTTTTAGTACTTTTAAAAAAGGTTATTGTTCTAATCAAACAACCGTTGTTTTTCATCAGCTATCTTTAAAGAATTGGGAAAAAATTCAAACTTCAGCGCAAAGAGCGAGGTGTTGAGGAGGAGGCAGCCCCCTTCATATACGTAATAATTTCTGTTCGTTTTAAGTTTTAATGTTGCCCCTTAGGCATAACTTATAGCCCTTGCCCTGAAGACTGTGGGGGGAGTGTCCTGCTCAAAGATATAATTTCCTGAACTTTAACTGCGTGGAAGAAAATGGCTATTTCAAAATTTTGATTGGATGTATTTGGGGAAATGATGGGCATGGAAGGGATGTTAGTTGCCTTCCAATTACTTTCGACAATTGAAAAAGGCACTAGCCATTTCAATTTCTAATCGAATGAGCCCTTTTTGATATTCTACGACAACGCGTTCTATAAAAACTTTATATGCCCCTAGGTCATAACACACAACCCTTGTCCTGAAGGCTGTGAGGGGGTTGTCATCCTCAAAGACCTAATTTACATAACTTAAAACTACGTTGAATAAAATGGCTATCTCAAAATTTTCATTGGATGTGCATTGGGAAAATGTGGGCGTGAGAGGGGGGTTAGTTGCCCTCCAATTACTTTCGACTATTAAAAAGGGCACTAGCCCCTTGAATTTCCAATCGAATGAGCCTTTTTTGAAGTTTCTACGACAACACCTTCTATGATTACCTTATATTCCCCCAGGGCATAACTTAAAACCCTTGCCCCAAGGGTTGTAGGGGAGTGTCCTCCTTAAAAACATATTTTCTATCTGGAAATCAACTACTCTGAACAAAATGGCTATCTCAATACTTTGATTAGATGTGTTTGGGGGAATGTTGGGTGTGGGGGGGCTAGTTACCCTTTAATCACTTTCGACTATTAAAAAGGGCACTAGCCACTCCAATTTCCGATTGAATGAGCCCTTTTCGAAGTTTCTACGACAACTCCTTCGATACAAAGTGCCCGGGTATGGAGAAGAAAAAAGAAAAAAATAATACTTTGTACCTACAACGTTCTTTACTTATGCAGCGCTATCGCGCTACCTATGATTTCTGTTCGATTTGGGTACCTAACAATTTTAGGAAAACCTTAAATTAAGCCCCTTTATAAGAAAGGTGATATAAGTGAGTGTGGTAACACTCACTTTTATCACCTGATAAAAGTGAGCGAGGCATTAGTCTGGTCTCTATAGGTAGTAAATTACTTAGCAATATGATACTTTTTAGACTGAGAGATACCGTAGACAAAATTTTTAAAGAAGGACAGTGCGGTTTTAGAAAAGGTAGAGGATGTGTATGTAGATATCTATGTTATATTTCTACGACGCCCCTAGGAACCACTGAAGCGTGTCAGGTTGAATGAACTTTATCTAGGTTTCCCCAGGGCACTCTTGAGGTTGAATGAACTTTATCAAGGTCATTCTCTATTATACTTCTATGGCAGCACTAGCCACTGAAGCGTATCAAGTTGAATGAACTATATATAGGTCATCCCCTAGGGCAGTCTTGAGGTTTAACGAACTTTATCTAGGTCATCCCATAGGGCACTCTTGAGGTTGAATGAACTTTATCAAGGTCATTCTCTATTGAGGTTCTGTTTTGGGGGGATGTATAGGAACCACTGAAGCGTATCAAGTTGAACGAACTTTATCTAGGTCATTTTTTAGGGCACTCTTGAGGTTGAATGAACTTTATCAAGGTCATTCTTTATTATACTTCTATAGCAGCACTAGGAACCACTGAAGCGTATCAAGTTGAATGAACTTTATCTAGGTTATCCCCTAGGCTCCTCTACACCTTTTAAAGAGAGTGAGTATCCCCTCCCAATGTCATATGGATTTTCAGGGACGTATAGGAACCACTGAAGCGTATAAAGTTGAATGAACTTTATCTAGGTCATCCCCTAGGGCCCTGTACAACTTTTAAAGAGAGTGAGTATCCCCTCCCAATGTCATATTGATCCTATGGAGGCCATAGGAACCACTGAAGCGTATCAAGTTGAATGAACTTTATCTAGGTCATCCACTAGGGCACCCTTGAGTTGAACGAACCTTATATAGGTCATTCTCTATTGAAGATCCATTTTGCGGGGGCGTATAGGAACCACTGAAGCGTATCAAGCTGAATGAACTTTATCTGGGTTATCCCCTAGGGCACTCTTGAGATTGAATAACCATTATCTAAGGCATTCTCTACTGAGGTTCCATTTTGCGTACGGCCATAGGAACCACTGAAGCGTATCAAGTTGAATGAACTTTATCTAGGTCATCCCCTAGGGCACCCTTGAGTTGAACGAAACTTATCTAGGTCATTCTCTATTGAGGGTCCATTTAGCTTACTTTACGTTCCTTGCCATGCTATTTGCTTACTTTACCTTGGCACTTACCTTGGCACCTTTCCAGGGCACATGTCAAGGCTATCCCCTTGGGACACTCTTGCATAATCTGGTTTTGGACGTTAGGTAGCGCTCAAAGCTGAAACTAATAAAGATGTAGATGCCTAGAAAAGAATTTTAATAAAGAAATTCATAACAATCTTTAGAAATCCTTAGAAATCAACTAGTGAGATGATTATGGGTTTGAACCATCAAGGACCCCCCCCCCCTAACTTTTTGGCCCCTCCCCCCTTTTTTGAATTTTTTTGTTTTGAAGTTTTTTTAAACTTTTTTTTTTTTTTAAATGATATATTTTTTCACCTTTTTTTAACATCTCTTAGAATGACAAGTAACATACTTAAAACATAAGAAAAAATCAAATTTAATATTTTCCAAATTCAAAATGGGAACGATATAGAAATGTTAGTCGTGACTTTTACAATTAGAAAATATTGTTTGTAGTAGCACTTTTATTATTGGACTAATTTTTTTTTGGACTTCGAAATTATTATTATTATTTTTTTTACTGAATCTTTTTATGTACTGAAATTATCCCACTTTTTTTTCTTTGGATTTTTCTTATTTTTTAACATGGTATTTTTTTCAACTTTTTTTAAGTCTCTTAGAATGAGATGAAACATACTTAAAACATAAAAAATTGACATTTAATTAGAATAAGCGAACACCCACCAATACACATAGGCAAAACTAGTGAGAGAGACAAAAACACATACAAAAACGTAGATTCAGACACAAAAACTGAGAAAGACATGAATTGGAATAAGCAAACACCCGCTCAGACAGACAGGCAAAAAATAGTGAAAGAGACAAAAACACATACAAATACGTAGATTCGGACAGACAAACCCAGAAAGACATGCATTGGAATAAGCGAAAACCCGCCCAGACACAAAGGCAAAAAGAGTGATAGAGATAAAAACACATACAAATACGTAGATTCAGACACAAAAACCGAGAAAGACATGCATTGGAATAGGAAAACACCCACCCAGACAAGCAGGCAAAAATAGTGAGAGAGACAAAACACATACAAATACCTAGATTCATACACACAAACCGAGAAAGAGCTGCATTGGAATAAGCAAACAGCCGCCCAGACAATCAGGCAAAAAGAGTGAGAGAGACAAAAGCACATACAAATACGTAGATTCAGACGCAAAAACCGAAAAAGACATGCATTTGAATAAGCAAACACCTTCCCAGACACACAAGCAAAAAGAGTAACAGAGACAAAAACACATACAAATCCGTAGATTCAAAAACAAAAACCGAGAAAGACATGCATTGGAATAAGCAAACACCCGCCCAGAAACACAGGCAAAAAGAGTGAGAGAGACGAAAACCCATACAAATATGTAGATTCAGACACACAAACCAAGAAAGACATGCATTGGAATACGCAAACCTCCGCCCAGACACACAGGCAAAAAGAGTGAGAGCGAAAAAACACATACAAATGCGTAGATTCACACACACAAACCGAGAAAGACATGCATTGGAATAAGCAAATACCCGCCCAGACACACAGGTACAAAGAGTGAGAGAGAAAAAAACACATACAAATACGTAGATTCAGACCCACATACCGATAAAGATGTGCATTGGAATAAGCAAACAACCGCCCAGACAGACAGGAAAAAACAGTGAGAGGGATAAAAACACATACAAATACGTAGATTCAGACGTAAAAAACGTAAAAGACATGCATTAGAATAAGCAAACACCTGCCCAGACCCATAAGCAAAAAGAGTGAAAGAGACAAAAAACATACAAATACGTAGATTCGGACACACAAACCGAGAAAGACATGCATTGGAATAAGCAAACATCCGCCCAGGCACACAGGCAAAGAGAGTGAGAGAAGCAAAAAATTCTTTCTTGAATTCGCCTCCTGGATACACAATACAGACATTTCCTTCAAGAAATTATGAAAAAAATTGTAAGTAAGTAACAAATTCTTTCATAAATTCACCTCTTGGATACATAATGCGGAAATTTCAGTCAAGAAATTATGAAAAAATTGTAAAGTAACAAACTCTTTATTGATTTAACCTCTTGGATGCAAAATAAAGATATTTCATTCAAGAAGCAATGAAAAAATTTGTAAATAAACTCTTTATTGTTTTCACCTCTTGGATACACAATACGGAAGTTTCATTCAATAAATTATGAAAAATTGTTAGTTAGTACAAATTCTTGCTTGAATTCGTCTCCTGGATTCGCGATACAGACATCGTATTCAAGAAATTATAACAAAATTGTTAGTAAGTAGTAAATTCTTTCTGAAATTCGCCGTTTGGATACAAAATACAGAAATTTAATTCAGGAAATTATGAAGAATATCTTAAACAAACTCTGTCTCTCATTCATTTCCCGGACACACAATACAGCAATTCCACTCAAGATATTATGAAAAAATTGTAAGTAAATAACAAACTCTTTCTTGATTTCTCCTCATGGATACATAATACAGACATTTCATTCAAGAAATAAAAACAATTGTAATTAAATAACAAACTCTTTCCTGAATTCGCCTCTTGGATACACAATACAGAAATTTCATTCAAGAAATTAGAAAAAAAAATTGTAAGCAAGTAACAAATTCTTTCTTGGATTCGCCTCCTGGATACACAATAACGACATCTCATTCAAGAAATTAGAAAAAAATTGTAAGTAAGTAATAAATTCTTTCTTGGATTCGCCTCCTGGATACACAATAAATACATCTCATTCAAGAAATTATGAAAAATTCTAAGTAAGTAGTAAACTCTTTCTGGAATTCGCCGTTTGGATGCACAATACCGAAATTTAATTCAGGAAATTATGAAGAAAATTTTAAACAAACTCTGTCTCTCATTCACTTCCTGGACACACAATACAGCAATTTCACTCAAGATATTATGAAAAAATTGTAAGTAAGTAACAAACTCTTTCTTGATTTCTCCTCATGGATACATAATACAGACATTTCATTCAAGAAATAAAAACAATTGTAATTAAGTAGCAAACTCTTACCTGAATTCGCCTCTTGGATACACAATACAGAAATTTCATTCAAAAAATTATAAAAACATTGTAAGTAAAAAAACCCTTCTTGAATTCACCTCTTGGATACACATTACAGACATTTCATTTAAGAAATTATGAAAAAAAAATGTAAGTAAGTAACAAACTCTTTCTTAAATTCACCTCTTCGATACACAATACAGACATCTCATTCAAGAAATTATGAAAAAATTGTAAGTATGTAGCGAACTCTTTCTTGGATTCACCTCTTGGATACACAATACTTTTTGAATTCACCTCTTGAACACACACACTACGGAAATTTCATTCAAGAAACTATGGAAAAAATTGTAAGTAAGTAAGTAACAAACTCTTTCTTGAATTCACCCCAGGGACCTAGTGAGAGAGACAAGCAAAAAGCTAAGTTCATTTTTTTACTAAAGCATGTGCTACCATCTATTTCAATTAAGGTATAGATAGCAGCACAACTGCTTTTTCCTTCACCCGGGCACCTGCAGCCAACCAATAATACCACCCTTTTTTTAAGTAACTGCATTCAAGTTAGGTTTTTTTAGGTTCACTTAGCGTGGCGCGCCACGCTAAGTGAACCTAAATGAACCTAACGTGAATGCAGTTATTTATTTAGAATTTTGTCATAATTTCTTGAATTAAATGTTTTTATCATGAATCCAGGAGATAAAGCCCAGAAAAAATTTGTTACTTACTTACAATTCTTTCTAATATCTTGCATAAAATTTTTATATTATCTATCCAAGGGGTGAAAACATAAAAGCTTATTTACAATTTTTTCATAATTTCTTTAATGAAATATCCGTATTTTTTATCCAGGAGGCGAAATCAATAAGGAGTAGGTTACTTACTTAAAAATTTTTCATAATTTCTTGACTGAAATTTCCGTATTGTGTATCCAAGAAGTGAATTTATGAAAGAATTTGTTACTTACTTACAATTTTTTCATAATTTCTTGAATGAAATGTCTGTATTGTATATCCAGGAAGCGAATTCAAGAAAGAATTTGTTACTTCTCTCACTCTTTTTGCGTTTGTGTCTGGGCGGGTGTTTGCTTATTCCAATGCATGTCTTTCTCGGTTAGTGTGTCTGAATCTAAGTATTTGTATGCGTTTTTTGTCTCTTTCACTCCTTTTGCCAGTGTGTCTGGAGGGGGGGGGGTGTTTGTTTATTCCAATGTATGTCTTTCTCGGTTTGTATGTCTGAATCTAACGTATTTTTATGTGTTTTTGTCTCTCTCGTTGTTTTTGCCTGAGTATCTTAGTGGGCGTTTGCTTATTTCAATGCATGTCGATTCCGGTTGGAGTGTTTGAATCTACATATTTTTATGCGTTTTTTGTCTCTCTCATTCTTTTTGCCTGAGTGTCTGAGTGGGTGTTTGCTTATTCCAATGCATGTCTTTCTCGGTTTGTGTGTCTGAATCTACGTTTTTCTATGTGTTTTAATCTCTCTCACCCTCTTTGACTGTGTATCTGAGTGGGTGTTTGCTTATTCCAATGCATGTCTTTCTCGGTTTGTTTGTCTGAATCTACGTATTTGTATGTGTTTTTGTCTCTCTCACTGTTTTTTGAATTTCTGTCTGAGCGGGTGTTTGCTTATTCCAATGCATGTCTTTCTCGGTTTGTGTGTCTGAATCTACGTATTTGTATGTGTTTGTGTCTCTCTCTCACTCTTGCTGCCTGTGTGTCTGGGCAGGTGTTTGCTTATTCCAATGCATGTCTTTCTCGGTTTGTGTGTTTGAATATATAGATTTGTATGTGTTTTTGTCTCTTTCACTCTTTTTGCATGTGTGTCTGGGCAGGTGTTTGCTTATTCTAATACATGTCTTTTTCGGTTTTTGCGTCTGAATCTACGTATTTGTATGTGTTTTTGTCTCTATGACTCCTTTTGCTTGTGTGTCTGAGCGGGTGTTGCTTATTTCATTGCATGTCTTTCTCGGTTTGTGTGTCTGAATCTACGTATTTGTATGTGTTTTGTCTCTCTCACTCTTTTCGCCTGTGTGTCTGGGCGGGTGTTTGCTTATTCCAATGCATGTCTTTCTCGGTTTGTGCGTGTAAATCTACGTATTCCTATGTGTTTTTGTAACTCTCAATCTTTTTGCCTGTGTGTCTGGGCGGATGTTTGAGAATTCCAATGCATGTCTTTCTCTGTTTATATGTCTGAATCTACATATTTGTATGTGTTTTTATCTCTCTCACTCTTTTTGCCTGTGTGTCTGGGCGGGTGTTTGCTTATTCCAATGCATGTCTTTTTCAGTTTGTGTGTTGAATCTACGGATTTGTATGTGTTTTTCACTCCCTCACTCTTTTTGCTTGTGTGTCTGGGCAGGTGTTTTCTTATTCCAATGCATGTCTTTTTCTGTTTTTGCGTCTGAATCTACGTATTTGTATGTGTTTTTCCCTTTCCAGGGAAATGTGCCCTGGAAAGGTGCCAAAGAACGTAAAGTAAGCAAATAGCATGGCAAGGAACGTAAAGTAAGCAAAATGCACCCTCAATAGAGAATGACCTAGATAAGTTTCGTTCAACTCAAGGGTGCCCTAGGGGATGACCTAGATAAAGTTCATTTCAATTGATTAGTTTCAGTGGTTTCTATGGCCGTACGCAAAATGGAATATAGATAGAGAATGACCTAGATAAGTTTCGTTCAACTCAAGGGTGCCCTAGGGGATGACCTAGATAAAGTTCATTCAACTTGATACGCTTCAGTGGTTCCTATGGCCGTACTCAAAATTGAATATAGATTGAGAATGACCTACATAAGGTTTGTTCAACTCAAGGGGGCCCTATGGGATGACCTAGATAAAGTTCATTCAACTTGATACGCTTCAGTGGTTCCTATGGCCGTACGCAAAATGGAACCTCAATAGAGAATGCCTTAGATAATGGTTATTCAATCTCAAGAGTTCCCAAGAGGATTGCCTAAATAAAGTTCATTCAACTTGATATGCTTCTGTAGTACCTATACGCCCCCGAAATATAGTACCTCCATAGAGATTTACCTGTATAAAGTTCGTTAAACTCAAGGGTGCTATAGGGGAGTACCTAGATAAGGTTTATTTAAGTTTATAAGCTTAAGTTGCTTCTATGGCCTCCGCAAATCCATATGACATTCTCTTTAAAAGGTGTAGAGGGCCCTAGGGGATGACCTAGATAAAGTTCATTCAACTTGATACCCTTCAGTGGTTCCTAGTGCCTCTATAGAATCCATATGACATTGGGAGGGGATACTCACTCTCCTTAAAAATTGTAGAGGTCCCTAGGGAATGACCTTGATAAAGATCATTCAGACTAATGTGTTTCAGTGATTCCTATACATCTGTACAAATTATATTAGAGGCTTACCTAGATAAAGCTCGTTCAACCTCAAGAGTGCCCTAAGGAATTATCTTGATATAGTTCATTCAACTTGATACGGTTCAGTGGTTCCTATACGTCACCGCGAATCCATATGACAGTGGGAGGGGATACTCACTCTCTTTAAAAGTTGTAGAGGGCCCTAGGGAATGATCTTGATTTAGTTCATTCAACTTGATACGCTTAAGTGGTTCCTAATGCTGCTATAGAAGTATAATAGAGAATGACCTTGATAAAGTTTTTTCAACCTCAAGAGTGCCCTAGGGAATGACCTAGATAAAGTTCGTTCAACTTGATACGCTTCAGTGGTTGATATACATCCCCCCAAAACAGAACCTCAATAGAGAATGACCTTGATAAAGTTCATTCAACTTCAAGAGTGCCCAAGGGAATGACCTAGATAAAGTTCGTTCAACCTCAAGAGTGCCCTAGGGAATGACCTAGATAAAGTTCATTCAACTTGATACGCTTCAGTGGTTCCTAGGGGCGTCGTAGAAATATAACATAGACATCTACTTGTGTCCACCAAATTTTCACTCTTAGGCTAATTAATTGAGAAGTGCCTGAGTTGTCAAACACCTCTGGTCCTCAGTTTTATAGATTATGAGCAAGCGTTCGATTCTGTTGATAGAAGAGCTTTGGTAAAGGCTTTATCCCTGTATGGTATACAAGACAAATACATTAAAGTGATTAGTGCTATGTATGAGAATAACACTGCTGCGGTTAAGGTAGGAAATGAGGTTAGCAGCTGGTTTTTTATTAAATCAGGAGTTAAGCAGGGTTCTGTTCTATCCCTCTTTATATGGATTATTTTGATGGACTTTGCCTTAAGGAGCACAGGAAAGGCAATGGGATACCACAGAATCAAATGGAGAGGAAAAAGCATCCTGGACTTAGATTTGCTGTTGATTTAATCATCTTAGATGAAAGTGTGAGCAAAATGAATGAAGTTTTAGAGGTTTTGCAAGTTCAGGGTGCTAGAATAGTTTTGAAAATTAATGTTAAAAAGATTAAGTCACTAAGGCTAGGAATAAGTGAAGATGAAAAGGTGACTTTGGATAATGAAAAGATTGATCAGGTGAGCACCTTCACTTACCTTGGTGGCATTATTAGTAAAGATTGTGGGAGCAGTGAAGATGTTAAAAGTAGAATAGCCCAGGCTCAGGGTGTTTTCTCACAGTTAAAAAAAAGTTAGGAAGAATAGGAAGATAAGTCTGAAAATCAAGATTAGAAAGCATGAAGCATGGCGCTCAGAAAAGCGGATGAAGATTTACTAGATGTTTTCCAGCGAAATTGCTTAAGGATTGTTCTGGGTACCTGGCTGACTGACCATATTTCAAATAATAGGTTATACGAAAAATGTGGTTCAATACCGCTCTCTGGGGCTATAATGAAAGAAAGGTTGAGGTGGCTGGGGCACGTTGTGCGGATGGAGGCTGACGTATTGCCGAGATTGTTCTTTTCGGCCAACCGTCTGGGGCTAGGCAGAAAGCAGGTCGTCCTCGTCTGGGCTGGGAGGACGTCATAAAGAAGAATTTCAAGGAGATGGGAACTTCGTGGGCGGGTGTAAAAAGGGAAGCTTTAAATAGATTGGGATGGAGGAGGAGCGTGCGTAGCTGTGTTGGTCTCAAGTGGCTTGGTGCTGCGGTGAGTTCTTAGTAGTAGTGGTAGTAGACTATGTCCTCGAAATATACAGAACTTTACAGAACTATACAGAACTATACAGAACTATACAGAAATATACAGAAATATACAGAACTGAAATATACAGAATTTACAGAAATATACAGAACTTTGTATTTGTTTTTTCACTGTCTAATAAAGGATTTATTCCTATTGAAACTCTTATTCCTTTCGTCACAGAAAGGCAGTGTGGTCTTCGAAAAAAAAATTCCAACGTCATATATATGAGGGTGGATAAACCCCTAAATTCTTATAACTATAAATTCAGCAACATTCCGTTTGCAATTAGAAGAATAAGAAGATTTTGACACCTTAAGTAAGAATTATAAATTCAGCAACATTTTATTTACAATTAGAAGAAGAAGAAGTTTGTACCAACCCTATTAAGAATTAAAAATAAATTTAAGCAAGATTAAGGAACTCAAGACTTTGAATGAACTCAGTTAATGAGCTTTTTAAGCCAATGGACCTGTAGCATTCAGTGATCCAGAAGTTATTACATTTTTTTTCTGTGTGGTCTATGGAAAACAATCAATATATTTGCACATTAGGGGGTGGGTGGGGGTATAAAGTATAGCGAGTATGCATGCCTAATGTGTTAGATATTAATATTCTGCATATTATATAGTAAGAATTGTTTTCTAACTTAAAAATGTCCTATATTTTACCCTCATCCCCCCAATGTACAAATATAAATCCCAAATTATATGTTTCCATCCATTTTGTCACTTCTCTTTGTCTTGTCTCACGCGAAGCTAAAATAAACTAGCAAAAAATAACTAGAGCGGTAGGGCGTAGATCATACAAATACCAGCACACAAATTCCTTAAATTCTGAATGAAGTACGTTTTTAGTGTCTTGATTAAAAAAGAAACCAAAAAATCCTTAAACCCCCCCCCCTCCCTAATTTTCTTGAATTTGTACCCCTATGTACCTTCTCATGGAGTATGAGGTATCCTTTCAGTTTCCCTTGGAAGGGTGGGGATGAAGATTCATAAATAGGAAAAATAACAGCCTTCTTTTTACAATATTAATTAAAAAAACTTTTTCCACAAAATAAGTTTTTCAAAGAAAAGTAAAGAATTCTATTAAATAAAAAATAAGCAAAAATAAAATCAAATAATCTACCAAGTATGAAACTACCACAAATCAGCATCGATAATTAAATGAAACCCAAAACGAACAGAAATTACAATAAATAACCGAGTCAAACTCAAAATGAGCAGAAATTAACATAAGTTGGGCTCAAAACCCATATGCCTTCCCATGGCCAGAACATAATTTTCACTTTACTGAAAAATATATAAATGTTTTTACTTTTATAACTTTAATAAATCATTTCATTTATTTATCGATGCTGATTTGTGGTAGTTTCACGCTTAATGGAGTTCTTTACTTTTCTTTGAAAAACTTATTTTGTGGGAAAAAGTTTTTTTAATTAATTTCTGTTCGTTTTATATTGACATAGTCTTTTCAGAGAAAAAGAAAATAATACTTTAAATCTTTTCGTTTTTTTAAGAGTTTATAGTTTGGCCTGCTATTTGTATGCTGGAGAAAATTTTTTAGTAATTTTTAACAACATACACCCTCTTAAAAATCTGGACACAAATAGCAGTGTTTAATTTAGTTTCATACCTCCTCTACTTGACTTAAAATGGAAAACTTGATACCATTCGCAAAAAAATCTGTTTACTTTCTTTAATAGCTTGGATACATTTACGTTATTTCGATTTGGTTAAATTTTAAGAGCAGAAGCAGCCCCGAAAGTTTGAATATAATAACCTCAGTCGTTCTTGGGATACTGCTGAGATGCTTTTTTGGGAATTAGCATTAACACACTGCATTTTGATTTAATCTTAAGGCAACATTTAGTTCTTAAACATAAAGTCAAATGGGAGGGTGGGCTTGGGAGGGTGATTAATTTCCCTCCAACCACTTTTGACTAATAAAAAGGGTTTCAGCGCTTTGTATTTTCAATCGAATAAGCCCTTTTTGAAGTTCCTACGACAACTCCTTCGATACAAAGTGCCCTGGTCTAAACAACAATAACAACAACAAAATAATACATTATACCAAGATCGATCTTTACTATAAAAATGTCAAGCCTTCGAATCACTGTCGACTAATAAAAAAGGCACTAGAACTTTCGACTTTCAGTTGAATGAGCCCTTTCTCAGTTTCTCCGACAACGATTCCTATAAAAGCATTATATGCTCCCAGGGCATAAATTACAACCCTTACCGTAAGGGCTGTGAGGGTGGAGGTGATCCTCTAAGACCTAATTTCCAGAACTTTCAACTACGTTAAACAAAATGCCTATCTCAAATTTTGATTGGATGTATCTGGGAAAATGGCGGGCGTGAGAGGGGCGTTAGTCTTTCTCCAATCACTTTCAACTATTAAAAAAGGTACTAGCCCTTTCAATTTCCAATCAAATGAGCACTTTTGAAGTTTCTACGACGACGCTTTCAATAAAAACCTTATATGCCCCCAGGGCATAACTTGAAACCTTTACCCTGGGGGCTCTGGGAGATTTTTCATCCCTAATAAACTAATTTCCAGAACTTCCAACTACGTTGAACAAAATGGTTATCTCTAAACTTTGATTGAACGTGTTTGGGGAAATGGTGGGCGTGAGAGAGGGGTTAATTACTCTCCACTCACTTTCGACAATTAAAACGGGCAATTTCAATTTCCAATCAAATGAGCCCCTTTTGAAATTTCTACAACAACTTTCTATATAGTTGTATGCCCCCAGGGCATAACTTACAACCCTTGTACTGAGGGCTCTGATGGGGTTATCATCCTAAAATACCTAATTTCCAGAATTTTCGACTACGTTGAACAAAATGGATATCTCAAAATTTTGATTGGATGTGTTTAGGAAAATGGTGGGCGTGAGAGGCGGGTTAGTTGCCCTTCAATCACTTTCGACTATTAAAAGGGCACTATTCCCTTTCAATTTTCAAGTGAATGAGCCCTTTTTAATGTTTTTACACCATCGCTTTCTATAAAAACCTTATATGCTCCCAGGGTATAACTAACAACACTTGTCCTGAGAGTTGTGGGGGGATTGGTTGTCATACTTAAAAACTTATTTCCAAAACTTTCAACTACGTTGAATAAAACGGCTATCTAAAAATTTTGATTGGATGTGTTTGGGGAAAAGGTGGGTGCGAAAGGGGGGTTTGTTGCCCTTAAATCACTTTTGACTATTAAAAAGGACACTAACCCTTTGAATTTCTAATCGAATGAGCCCTTTTTCAAGTTTTTACGACAAAGATTTCAATAAAAACCTTATATGCCCCCAGGGCATAATTTATAACCCTTGCCCTGAAGACTGTGGGGGGAGTGTCCTGCTGAGAGATATAATTTCCTGAACTTTAAACTGCCTGGAACAAAACGGGTATCTAAAAATTTTGATTGGATATGTTTAAGGAAATGGTGGGCATGGAAGGGGTGTTAGTTGCCTTCCAATCACTTTCGACTATTAAAAAGGGCACTAGCCATTTCAATTTCCAATCGAATGAGCCCTTTTGCAAGTTTCTACGACAACGCCTTCTATAGGAAAAAACCTTATATGCCCCCAGGGCATAACTTCCAACCCTTGCACTGAGGGCTGTGGGGAGTGTCCTCCTCAAAAAACATAATTTCAATCTGGAAATCCACAACACTGAACAAAATGGCTATCTAAAAACTTTGATTGGATCTGTTTGGGGAAAAGGTGGGTGAGACAGGGGGGGGGGCTAGTTGCCCTCAAATAACTTTCGACTATTAAAAAGGGCACTAGACCTTTGAATTTCCAATCGAATGAGCCCTGTTTCAAGTTTCTACGACAAAGATTTCAATAAAAGCTTATATGCCCCCCGGGCAGAGCTTATAACCGTTGCCCTGAAGACTGTGGTGGGAGTGTCCTGCTCAAAGGTATATTTCCTGAACTTTAACTGCGTGGAACAAAATGGCTATCTTAAAATTTTGATTGGATGTGTTTGAGGAATGATGGGTGTAAAAGGGGTGTTAGTTGCCTTCCAATTACTTTTGACTATTAAAAAGGGCACAAGCCATTTCAATTTCTAATCGAATGAGTAATTTTTGAAGTTTCTACGACAACACATTCTATAAAAACTGTATATGCCCCCAGGGCATAACTTACAACCCTTGCCCTGAAGGCTATGAGGGGCTGTCATCCTCAATGACCTAATTTACAGAACTTAAAACTACGGTGAATAAAATGGCTATCTCAAAATTGTGATTAGATGTGTTTGGGGAAAAGGTGGGCGTGAGAGGAGGGTTAGTTGCCCACCAATCACTTTTGACTATTAAAAAGAGCACTAGTCCTTTGAATTTCTAATCTAATGAGCATTTTTTGAAGTTTTTAAGACAACGCTTTCTATAAAAACCTGATATGCCCCCAGGGCATAATTTACAACCCTTGCTCTTAGGGCTGTGGGGGAGTGTCCTCCTCAAAAAAATTCCATTTCCATTTTGAAATCAACTACGCTGAACAAAATAGCTATCTCAACATTTTGATTGGATATGTTTAAGGAAATGGTGGGCATGGAAGGGGTGTTAGTTGCCTTCCAATCACTTTCGACTATTAAAAAGGGCACTAGCCATTTCAATTTCCAATCGAGTGAGCCCTTTTTGAAGTTTCTACATCAACGCATTCTATAAAAACCTTATATGCCCCCAGGGCATAACTTCCAACCCTTGCACTGAGGGCTGTGGGGAGTGTCCTCCTCAAAAAACATAATTTCAATCTGGAAATCCACAACACTGAACAAAATGGGTATATAAAAATTTTGATTGGATGTGTTTGGGGAAAAGGTGGGCGAGACAGGGGGGGGGGGCTAGTTGCCCTCAAATAACTTTCGACTATTAAAAAGGGCACTAGACCTTTGAATTTCCAATCGAATGAGCCCTGTTTCAAGTTTCTACGACAAAGATTTCAATAAAAACTTAAATGCCCCCAGGGCAGAGCTTATAACCGTTGCCCTGAAGACTGTGGTGGGAGTGTCCTGCTCAAAGGTATATTTCCTGAACTTTAACTGCGTGGAACAAAATGGCTATCTCAAAATTTTGATTGGATGTGTTTGAGGAATGATGGGCGTGGAAGGGGTGTTAGTTGCCTTCCAATTACTTTCGACTATTTAAAAGGGCACTAGCCATTTCAATTTCTAATCGAATGAGCCATTTTTGAAGTTTTACGACAACACATTCTATAAAAACTGTATATGCCCCCAGGGCATAACTTACAACCCTTGTCCTGAAGGCTATGAGAGGTTGTCATCCTCAATGACCTACTTTACAGAACTTAAAACTACGGTGAATAAAATGGCTATCTCAAAATTTTGATTAGATGTGTTTGGGGAAAAGGTGGGCGTGAGAGGAGGGTTAGTTGCCCTCCAATCACTTTCGACTATTAAAAAGGGCAATAGCCCTTGAATTTCTAATCGAATGAGCCCTTTTTGAAGTTTCTACGACAAAGCTTTCTATAAAAACCTTATATATCCCCAGGGCATAACTTACAACACTTGCCCTGAAGGCTGCGGGGGAGTGTCCTCAAAAAAATTCCATTTCCATCTTGAAATCAACTACGCTGAACAAAATAGCTATCTCAACATTTTGATTGGATGTGTTTGGGGGAATGATGGTGTGAGGGGGGGGGGCTAGTTGCCCTCCAATCGCTTTCGACTATTAAAAAGTGCACTAGCCCTTTCAATTTCCAATCGAATGAGCTTTTTTGAAGGTTCTACTACAACGCCTTCTATAAAAACCTTATATGCCCACTGGGTATAACTTACAACCCTTGCCCTGAAGGCTGTGGGGGAGTGACCTCCTCAAAAATATATTTTCTATTTGGAAATCTACTACGCTGAACAAAATGACTGTCTCGAAATTTTGATTGGATGTGTTTGGGGGAATGATATGCCGGGGGGGGGGGGCTAGTTGCCCTCCAATCACTTTAGACTATTATAAAGGGCACTAGCATTTTGAATTTCCAATCGAATCAGCCTTTTTTGAAGTTTCTATGACAACGCCTTCTATGTAAACCTTATATGCCCCCAGGGCATAACTTAAAACCTTTACCCTGAAGGCTGTGGGGGAGTGTCCTCCTCAAAAACATAATTTCTATCTGGAAATCAACTACGCTGAACAAATGGTTATCTCAAAATTTTGATTGGATGTGTTTTGGGAAATGGTTGGCGTGGAAGGGATGTTAGTTGCCTGACAATCACTTTCGACTATTAAGAAGGGCACAAGCCACTCCAATTTCCAATTGAATGAGCCCTTTTCGAAGTTTCTACGACAGCTTCTTCGATACGAAGTGACCTGCTCTAAAGGAAAAAAAATAAATGATGCATTGTGCCAACATTGTTCTTATATGCCCTCAGGGCATAACTGAAAACCTTTGCCCCGAGGATTGTGGGGGAGTGTCCTCCTCAAAACATATTTTCTATCTTGAAATCAACTTCGCTGAACAAAATGGCTATCTCAAAATTTTGATTGGATGTGTTTTGGGGAATGATGGGTGTGGGGGGATAGTTGCCCTCCCATCGCTTTTGACTATTAAAAAGGGCACTAGCCACTCCAATTTCCAATCGAGTGAGCTCTTTTCGAAGTTTCTACGACAACTCCTTCGATACGAAGTACCCGATTATGTAGGAAAAATAAATAAAACATTGTGCCCACATCGTTCTTTACTTAGGCAGCGCTGTCGCGCTGCCTATGATTTCCGCCAATTCTCACTTTTCTAGCCAATAATATTTAAATTTTTGAACAATTGGTGAATTTCTAAATACACATTCAATAATGTGAAAAAAATCCCTAATTTACTAAAATGAAAATACTGAATATTTATGAAAAACAAGGGCGCCTATTCCTGAAAATGTTAAAACCATTTTTGTTAATGCAGACACAAATAAAACATATTTAAAAAAAAACTTAGGTGGGGTATTAAAAAAAATATATCCAAAAAAGTTCCCCTCCCACCTAACTGGCCGCCCTGATAACACTGGATCTTATAGATAGATAGATAAGTCTATTAAAGTAAAAAACTACGGCCATGAACACAAAAAGAGCACAAATATACTAAACTTACATCGGCGATTATCATAAAAAGCACAAATATAATGAGCTTGTATCAGCCAACATCAATAAACACTTAACCGAAACATACACTTAAAAACAAGTTGCTTTAACAACATACACTTAGAAACCTACACTTAATTTGTTTTTTTTTAATTTAATTTGAACTCATCACTTGAGTAGCAAAAGAGAAATGCAATGCAATTTCTTAAACTCGATATAAATTAAAGAATAAGTTAAGCTTTACTCATTTTATTTAACAAAAATTGCAGATAACTTGCTATTTTACAAATAAACTGAGGCGACGTACTATTTAAGACACCTGGAAGTATCAGCTAATTTTTTCAAAATATCCCTTCCCTTATCACAGATAGCCCCTTGTACCGGCTCAAGCAATGCATCCAATAATCCTCTTTAACTTTGCAAAGCGGGCAAATATATCTGACTTCTTTGGGACAACTTTCTTTAGCATTTCCTTTAAATGTTGCGTTATTTAGCAGGCAGTTAACCCTGAGTTGCATCCACAATGTCAAGTATCTAGCTGGTAAGTTCAGTTTAAGGTAGAACTCCTGCCCATAAACCACCTTAACATCCTTATAAAACTTTAACATTTCTGATTCTTTTATCTGCTCACTCCATTTTTGGATCACCTGATTCTCTAGTACTATCTTAATCTCATTCTCCCAATTTGCATTTATATCCATTGGTCCTCTACTTTCATTCCAAAAAAAAAGAAACTCCTGTTTTGTCTAACCTGACTTTTATTTTTAGTGGTCAGGATCTTTTTTTCCTCTGCCAGAGTAAATCTTCATAAGCTGCCTTAAATAACCTGTCATTCGGTAACTGGACGACTCTCAACCAAATTTAATCATTGAGACTAGTCTGTAATTTTTAGTGACTTTATACCTAGATCTCCATTCAAAACTGAGAATGAGTTGTCCTATGCAGCCCAAACAATCTCTTCAAGTACCCTAATTGAATACTCTCTAGCTGAGCCGCTTTCTCATGTCCCCAAATCTCTGCTCCCTAATGTAAAATGGGCATTATTCTCGATAAAAAGACCCTTTTATGTAACGAGAAGTTTTTTTTATTCCCATTACATTATTCTGGAAAATTTTAAACATTGCTGCTCTTCCCTGGTTGAACGTTTCCTTTATATGTGAATTCCATCTTCCATTACTTTGAGAAATATATCCAAGATACTTAATTGTGTCCAAAACTTGTATTTCCTCCCCCTCAAACCAAAATCTATTTTCACATTTATCCTTCCTGTTGTTAAATATAACCACTTTTGATTTCTGAACATTTAGCTGAAGGCACTTCATCTTTAGATAATCATCTATTAAATCCAGAAGCTTCTGTAAATCGTGTGCCAAATTCGTCACTAGAGCAGTCAATAGTAATCACTAGTATACGCAGCAGTAATGCAGTCGTATGCAGTAGTATATTGCGTATAATCAACGAATTTGAAACCTACTGATGGGTATAACATGCGCGTCTTCTTCTTACGAGCCTCATAAATATAATCCTAATTATTTAGACTTTTATACCATCTGACAGAACTGATCATTTCCTGATCATCTTCGTTAATCAGATTCACCACTCATTAATACATCTCAAATTTCAAACTTCAAAAAGATATCAAGTGTTAAATGGAAAATTTACTACCGAAAATTTGAAAGAGTCATATTCTTATTTGGAAAATAAAAGTCCAAAAGCAAGGAACAAAACATAGTTTGATTAGTTATTTTGCATATTTCACTCTGAAACTTAATTACTGATCCTACTTAACATGAAAATAGACTGATGGTTACATTTGAAAGCTCTATAATTCAAAGAAGCAAAACGTTTTAGATATGAATAATAAACACATAAAAAAAATTCCGGAATTTATCTACTTTTGAATGTGGTTTAAAAAATGGACAGAAAAATATTGACCAAATACTGTGTTTTTTCAAATTGTCTACGGAATTCTTGAGAAGGGGGGTTAATCATTTCGTGTTAAGCGGGATTTACACTACGTGCTTAATTGTCTAAGTGTGGTTCTGAAGCGTGGGCACTTCGAAAGATAGAAAATGATTTGCTAGATGTTTTCCAGACAGATTGCCTACGGCTTGTTTTGGGACACAGTAAGCAGTACGAAAAATGCGGTCCTGTCCTGCTTTCTAGAGCTATAATGAGCAAGGTTGTATTCAGGATTTTTTTTAGGGGGGGGGAGTGGGGATTGGTTATAATTTTTTTTAAATGCATCAGTTTTTCAATATTCATCTTTTTTTAGGTTTTATGAGTAGGACATACATTTTCTTTTCTTTTTTTTTTTTGGGGGGGGGGTCAAACCCCCTAACTTCTCCCCCTGAATACGGCCTTGATAATGAGAGTAGGGTTGGTAAGGATAATGAGAGTATATGGCTAGGCCACTCTGTCTATGAAGGATGACAGATTGCCAAAGATAATCCTTGTCGGCCAACCGTCTAGGGTCAAACAAAAGCAGGTTATCCCCAAAAAGTGTGGAAGGATTTCGTAAGGAAAGATTTAAGGGAAATGGGAACTTCTTGGTGTGGTGTAAAAAGGAGGCTTTGAATAGATTTAGATGGAGGAGGAGCATGCGTAGCTGTGATGGTCTCAGGTGGCTTGGTGATGCAGTGAGTTGTTAGTAGTAGTAGCAGTATTAGTTCAGAATTTTCTAAGCTAGGTGGCCAAGTTACGTTACGTAAAGCATCCTTTAAATTTCAACAAGTCCTTTCACACTGGGCTAACGCAAAAATCCATAAACTCATCACAATCATCATAAGCAAACAATTTAACAGTTAAAAATGTAAAGTGGAGATAGAGATTCAAGCTATAATCCAGCACGAAAGGCTATTATGGAATAGGTTATTAATTTTTTTTATAGAATTTATTAATTACTCATTCAGAAATTCTATTTTGTTACTGTTTTATTGACTTTTCTATATTGTAACATAAACCTACCTGATCTAAAATACGTTCTGCAGCACTAAATGAATTAACGTACATCTTAAGTTATTCTAGTGTGAGAGTTCTACGGCCAAGTGTGAAAAAGCCATTAAGATTCAAGGTATGGATTAATCTGGAACATGAATAAAGAAAGGCGAAAAATAGAAGCCAGGATTCATGAGATATTTTCCTAAATCAAAGTTGCTCAATCGGGTAGCTACACATATAGGCCTACTTTAATTCAAGGGGAGGGGAACCAATTTAATAAAAGGGAAAAAGAAGTTGATCATATGACGTCGCATATAATGCATAAATTCTTATATATATATATATATATATATATATATATATATATATATATATATATATATATATATATATATATATATATATATATATATATATATATATATATATATATATATATATATATATATATATATATATATATATATATATATATATATATATATATATATATATATATATATATATATATATATATATATATATATATATATATATATATATATATATATATATATATATATATATATATATATATATATATATATATATATATATATATATATATATATATATATATATATACCTAAATTCGTGTTTTTGTCTGTTTAAATGCCTATTTATTTGTATATCTTTCCAATGAATTTGTAGTCAATCTGTTCAAGCTACAGTGAAGAATAGGAAGATAAGTCTGCAAACCAAGATTAGAATATTAGAAGTTACAATGATGGCAGTGGTCAAATATGGTTCTGAAGGACGGGTGCTCCAAAAAAGGGAGAAAGATTTCTAGATATTTTCCAGAGAAATTGCCTACGGATTGTTTTGGGTACCCGGCTGACTGACCGTCTTTCAAGCAGTTGGATGTACGAAAAGTGTGGTTCAATCCCGATGTCTTGGGCTAGGCCTACAATGAGAAAAAAGTTGAGATGGCTAGGGCACGTTCTGTGGATAGCGGATGACAGATTGCCAAAGATTGTTCTTTTCGGCCAACCGTCTAGGGCTAAACGTAAAATAGGTTGTTCTCGGTTAGAGTGGGAGGAAGTTGTAATGAAAAATTTAACATAAATTTTAACTTCCGGAAAGGGTGTACAGAGGGATGCTTTGAATAGATTGGGATGGAGGAGGAGCGTGCATAGCAGGGTTTGCCTCAGGCGGCTTGGTGCTGCGGTGAGTTTCTGTAGTAGTAGTAGTATCGTCAAGATGAGATGCCAAGTTGCCCGCCGTAGTGAAGGAGACATGTAGATCCCAAGGTACATTTGTGAGGGCCAAAGGTCCAAACGAGCGGAGGATACCAACAATAGGTCATAAGATTTAACTACCTTATGTGATATTTGAAAAAAAAACTGGGATTTTATTACAGTAAGGCTTGTTGTAAAAACGAGGGTCCAGCCTAGCAAGCACATATAATTCCCCAGACGATGGGCGAACAAGGGCTGAAGGAGACGCTGCCTCTGGAAGAGACCTGCCGCAAGAACGACAAGGGTGACGAAAAACTGATGCCCAGAAAACGATAGAATGAGATGGAAGGAAGACTTCGTGCATTAGAATCTCTCAGACCTTCTCCAACTAGAAGATGAAAAAAAGGCATAAAGATGCCTTTTGGATTATAATAGGAGGATATGATAAGTTTAAAAAAAATAACTGGGAAATAAGTACTCAGTGGCAACCGCAGAAGAGGTGTCCTTTGACTGAAGTGCACAGAGATAACACCAAAATGGGACTGGGACTAAAATGTGCGAGTAATTACCTCCCACAGACTTGGTCTTCTACCGACCACAGGCGTCTCTAGCCATAATGTTTGGGAGGGGGAGAGAATAAAATAACTATGCCCACGGACATAGTTATCTGATCTTTCAACTATTCTGAAAAAATAGCTATCTCAAAAATTTGATCATATAACTTTGTGGGAAAAAGGGGCGTGGTAGGGGGGCCAGTTTCCCTACAAAAGATTGGAATATCTTTGGTCGCTTAAAAAGGGCACTAGAACCTTTAATTTCCGTTCAAATGTACCCTCTCCCAATCTTCTAGGACCATTATTTCGGTACGATCATCACTGGGTAAAAAAAACAAAAGACAAATAAACAAGCATCCGTGTCGCAAAATAGCAACATCCCCCATTTTGGCAAATAGGAGCTTGAAACTTCTACAGTAGGCTTCTCTGGTAGGCTACGCTGAATCTGATGGTGTAATTTTCATTAAGATTTCTTAAACTTTTGGGGGTGTTTCTTCCCCCATTTCAAAATCAGGCAAATTTTCTCAGGCTTGTAACTTTTGATGGTAACACTAAGCTGAATAAATTTATTTATTTGTAATCAGCACAATAAGCTGATTCTTTTAATGTATCTATTGATTTCAAAATTCCATTTATTAGAGTTTAGGTTACAATTGGCCCGAATCGCTCTTTGCTTACAGTTCGTCACCACGAACTGTTTGATTTAAAAAATTTTTCAACGTGTTTTTTCAAAGTCAAAATATTATCGTGTCATTGGAACAGGGAAATAACCTAGCTTGAACGATGAATGAAATAAACTGTCTTGTAGACAAAATAATTACTATTTATCAAAACTGACCCCGTTCTTAGCCGGTAACTTGAAACACCAAAATTGGACACTAGGAATAAGGGCAGGCTCAGATTCAGAGTAATTTTTAGGGGTGATGGGGCTAATTAAAAAGAAATGGGTCCTATAATTGGACTAATGTTACAGTATTTTGTGTTTTAGACAGGCCTACCCACAATTTAAATCACCTTTTAGGCAGCAACGGTTGAATTCTACGTCCGATTATCTTGGGCCAATGTAGCTTATAAGGGGATGAGTGCAAGACTCTTGCTTTCTTTTCAGGAGAGCGGCCTAGGATGCACAAGAGAATGGAAGAGAACGGCCTATTTGTCTTGAAGAGATACTAAAAACGAACTGTTCTTGGAAAGACATTTTAAATGTAGCTGATGCTGTCACTCAGTAATGAGTGATATTTATGAGTGAAATTTTACCTCAGCGCATACAGAGTAACTTACTCTGCAGTCCACAATTTCAAGATCTATGTCGGATATGTGGAGGCACTAGTACTATTGCAAAGAGTATGGCTATATTATAAGATCGCAAACTACCGCTGGCGTCGGACAAAAATTAACAACGCCGTCCAGTATTTGCTGTACCTTGGCAAGTTTTTAAATGTAATAATAGGGCAAAACTAGTGTAATTGGCAAAATTAGGTCTACTAATAAGCGTCTGATCTAAGTTTCTGAAAAAACACAATTACTAAGTTTCAGAATAATACCGAGAAACATTAAACGCTAAATAGAGTTCTTCTTATCTTTTTTACACCACTGGCGAAGCTTCTTCGACCCCTTAAGCTGATATCTATGGATTAGGTTCGGATGTTTGTTTGAGCATGAGTTATATTAGTCTTATTGAATTTCTGGTTCGAAAATTTGCGCTCTTCTTCTGTCTATTTTGTGATTCTGGGAGTTTTTTAGATGGAAGATGGAAAATGGTCTTTGTTTGTTTTTTGTTATTATTTTTTTTGTTAGTATATTAATTTTTCCCGTTCTTTCCTGGCCATGAATCCTTACGGGGGAAGCTATGTTGGAGTTGTTTTTGTTGTAAGTTATATCTTGAAAAAAAGAACTCTGAAAATAGTACTATCGGACTTAGACAAGACAAAGGCTGTTTCAGCTCAACTCGGTATCAATAATCGTCAATATTTTAGTTGCTGGAACATCGCCTAACGTTCTCAGACGTTTGAGATGCTGGATCTTCAACGTTTCCACATAGTTTCCAGTGGATCATACCCTCATCATTTGGAGTGATTCAGGAGACTGTATTGAGTTCTTATTAGCCAAATTTTACAGTCAAGATAGAATTTAAAATTCACAAAAGAACTAAAATCTCGCAAAAATTTCCTATTCCCTGATCTAATTTCTAAATGAGATGACAGATTGGATCTCAAAATGTATCTACTCACAGTTATATACCTTCGTTATGATTCATATGCCCATCCGCTGATTTCACTGGTCAACAAAGCAATTAGTGTGTGTTCTCCAAAATGTCAATTAATTGACGGAATTCAAGCCCACTATAGCTATTCCTGATGTAAATGGTTACCGATTCTATTTAGTAAAAACTCACTGCTAAACAGGTATCCCGGTACAGAGAAAGATATCACTGAGGAATTTAAGAGCATAGATCTTCAGTGGGAGGGATGGTTGGGGGGAGTAGGAGGGAACAATTGCCCCACCCCTCCCTAGATTTACAAAAATATATTGTCTTCGTATTTTCATTAAAAAGATAATTGTCCCCCACTAGATTTTGAAAAATACCTTTTGTCAAACAGTTCGTGGTAACGAACTGTCAGTAAGGAGCGACCCGGCTCAATGGTAACCGAAACTCTAGAAAACGGTAGTTTGATACAAATAGATACATCAGAAGAATCAGATTTTAATGCTGATTTCAAATATATAAGTTTTATCAAGTTTAATGATACCAATCAAAAGTTACGAGTCTGAGAATCAAAAGTTTTTCTCCCAGGGGTGATCGTATCGACCCAGTGGTCCTAAAATATCGTGGGAGGGTTCATTGGAATAGAAATTAAAAGTTGTAGTGTCCTTTTTAAGTGACCAAAAAATGGAGGGCAACTAGGCCCCCTCCCACGCTCATTTTTTTCCCAAAGACACCTGATCAAAATTTTGAAATAGCCATTTTGTTCAGCATGTTCGAAAATATTATAAGTATGTCTTTTAGGATGACTTAATCCCCCGAATTTCCCAGGGGGAGGGCTGAAAGTTATGAACTTTACCTAATGTTAACATATAGTATTGGTTATTGGGAAGTATACAGACGTTTTCAGGGGAGATTTTTCCTGGTAGTGGGGGGAGGTGGGTGGGTCGGGGGTTATATTGGAGGATCTTTTCATGAAGGAAGTTTTCATGGGGGAAGGGACATTGCTATGAAGGGGACGCCAGACTTCCCAGCATTATTTAAAAAAAGATCAGAAATTAAATATAAAAAAACAAGTTTTTCAACTGCAGCAGCAGCAACATCAAAACTTTAAACGAACAGAAAATATTAAATATATGATTGGGTTCACCCCCTAGTCACTTCCCAGCATTATTTCAAAAAAGATCAGTTATAGAAGTCTGTACCTTCTTAAGCTATTTGATGCCATTTGTTTTTAGAAGCTTTTACTAATTACTTTCCCATATTTTTTTTAGTTCGGCACCCACAACTACCAGAAACTCCTTAATTGCATATATGCAATTAATTAAACATTGTTTTTTTTTCATTAAACGTTGGATTCTCGTGTTCCCTAATTTTATATATTTACAGAAAGGTTGTATAATTTCCCACTTAACAAATTCAAACAACCTGATTTCATTTCACTATCCTTGGTACTTCACAACTTATTCATTTATATTTATTTAATTAAAAGTTGAATGGTTCCTTAATCCAAAACTTTTATTTCTTTCAAATAAAAAAAAAAAAAAAAAAAAAAAAAAAAAAGGTAGGCCTTTTCGGCAAAGTTTTGATAGCTGAATCCATAGCAGCAAAATTATTAAACCATTCATTTACCGAATTCACTTCAAAAAACTTATTTTTCAGTCTCTCATTTACAACTGAGACCCACCTATTAGGTACATACACAGGAATTTTTCAGGGGAATTAATAAAAACAACAAAAATTGTTTTATTAAGAAAAGTCCAGAAATTTGGAAAGTCCAGGATTTTTTTGGGGGGAGAGGTCCCTCGGATACGCACAATCCTACGAACTATTTTCAAGTATGATATTTTCTCGCTATTTTGAACTAGTGCTTCTAATAGACGCAAATTTTTCGGAGGCTCCCCAAATTTTCATGGGAAACAATTGGATTTTCCAAAATCTCCCCGGAAACTAACATTGACAGAAATAACGATTTGCATTCAACGTTAATGTTCCTGTATTTTGACCGTTAATTTGTGGTGGATTTTGGAGAAGCAAATTTTCCTTCAGGAAAACTCTGAGGAATTTAGGGATAATAGAATCAAAATTCAGAATTTCCAGAAATAATACACTGAAAGTATGAAACCTACTGGCAAGGCCGTATCAATGAGGGGGGAGAATGGTTTGAGCCCCCCTCCAAAATTCTTTGTCCAACTCATAAAAAACGCAACAATATTGCATATTGAAAAATGTGTTGTGTATTTTTAAATTTTCTTTTTGTGTAGCCCCCCCCCCCTGAACAAAAGTTCTGGATATGCCCTTGCCTACTCACCACATCTAAGACAATTAAGCACTAAACCCGACTTTAATACTGATACCGACATTCATAGTAACTCTGCTAAAGTTTTAATATGATACTCTTTTTTAAGCTTATAATCACGCGCAAGCCGCGGCAATGTTGAGGGGCTAGGAGATGATTATTTACATCCGTATTAAAACAAGAGCAAACACCTGCTCTAACGCGTGCGTAACAACTGAACCAAAAAAATAGAATCTGCGGAAACAGAAGGCTGCCAATCTTACACATACCCCGGAAAAGGGAGACAATGTCCATTTCCGTAATTCCTAAAATAAATAAAGCACAAAAAACGGAGGTTTTTCTAAGAATAAAGTACCCTGCATGCGACAAATACAAAAGTTGAAAGTAGCCTGTGAGATTATTTTTTTTCGAAATTATTTTCCCATATTACCCCTGTCACGCTTATAGGCTGTGTCTGACACATTTCATATTTCTGATACAATTTCTAAAAACCGGTGATCCTACCAGATTCTAAGTTGTTAGCACCCAAACACCATGAATTTTGTCATAAGAAAATCATAGCAATATCCTGTTATCTTTGTTTGTTGGGAGTTGACTTTATCTATTTGTTTTAAGTGTTATTATGGGTCCTTACTGTTCTCTGAATTTTTCTTCGGGGACGGGGGGGATTTTGTAATTAATTTCATAAAAAGAGCAGTGAATTATTTAGCTCACGGGCTATAAAAATATTTTAAGCCGAAATAGGATGATCAGGCAGAGAAAATTATTTTAACTACGATATTAAGAGCTTCCGTTCTAGAGATTGTTCCACACTTCCCCTCCCCGTATACATTATGATCCTCCTCCTCAGCTGACTTGTTGCTCTCCTTTTGAGAACAAATTAGCAAACGTTTTTCGGTGGTTTGTGAAAATACCTGACACGACGTGACAGCAATCATATTACACGACATTTTCACACTACATAGAGATCTGAAAATGGGAGCTTGTTTGGCAGAGGGGCACATGCCCCAGGTGCAGAAAATTTAGAATGAACAATTTAACAATTATAATCGTTTTGTAATATTTTTTATTTTTATTATAATGAAGCAGAGGGTGCAATTGGCAGCGAGGGACTAATAACTGACCGTCGCAGGTTTCCCTACCTTCGTGCCTCCGGCTGTGCCTCTGTGCCTCCGGCACACCTGAAACAGCGTGTTCCTGGAAGCGAAGGAACACAGTTTTATCTTTGGCTTATGGAAAGCGTACGGCACGTTTTTTACGACGGCAAACTTTCTCCTCTTGAGAGGCTATCTTTACTTGGTCGTGTTGTTTACTGCGTTCGACATTGGAGATCCTGGGTCCTAAAAAGTGGACATTATGCTTAGAACGACAATTTTATTACCACAAACCTTTACCATTGCCTAGAGATTAATATGCATTCCCTAGTGCTTCTCATTCGTCTATTCAAACGGCTTAGGCTCGAACGTCTTTTCAAACTCTCCGACATGAATAGCCAACCGTGTGAAGTTTTTTTTAGGAAGATGCGGTCTCAAACCAGCACTTACAGTACTGTAGTAAACTCTTCGTTCCTCCAACTTCTACATCAAATTCGTCGATATGAAAGTATAACGGATTTTGAAGCTCAATATTCTAATGAACAGTTGTCCTTGCCCAAGGCCAAGCGAGTTAGATCCATTGGTGTTGTGTCTGTCAGTTCCGATTTTTCTTTGCCCGGGGACGATGAAATCAAGCTCGAGCTAGGGCAAGCTCGTATTGAAAGCCAGCGAATAATGAAAGCCTTGATACCCGACGACGTACTTTCTGCTTTTGGTCACCAAGTACCGAATGTTCGTCTTTCTGTACTTCACGACAGTGACTCAGACGATGACTCAGAGGAAAATACTCTGTCCGATAAGCAGGAAAAGGCTTCCGCGACTGACACTGAATCGAGCTCGGAAAGTGACGGCATCTTTGAAGATTTGCCAGTGATTACTCATTGTGTGAAACACCAAGTTGAGAAAAATTAGATTAGCGAGCCTGTGATGAAGATGAAGAATTCTAGGTTTTGTCTTGTCAAGACTTCTGACGGCTCCATAACACCAATAAGAAAATCCACGCTGTTGTGGCTTCTGAGGGAAAGCTCTGAGAAGCTGAGTAGTGATCGATTAAAACGGGTGATGGTTCAGGGCCGACGAGTAGGACTACGTGAGTCAACACAAACCAATGCAGAGGTCGGTGTGAAATCGGAATTGCGTATCGGTGAATCGTGCGTTTACAGACCGGTTGGCAGGGGAAAGAGAGTATTAGTTGGGCGGGTCATACAGTTTGGCTACTTGTCTGGGCGAAGATGCTACTCTGTTGACACGCAGAATTTGGCGATGCCGTTCCCTGAGGACATAGGAATTCTGTGCCAGTGGTTCCGGCTGAATGTTGATCTCACATTAACTGCCGCATTGGTAGACCAGGGTTACTGTGACACCAGGCTGTATATCATGCATTCAGCAGAACCCGTTTCTATGTAAATCGGCACCAACATTGTCTTTGGCTTTGACTCAGACGTCTTCACAAAGCTGAATTCATTTATCCAGAAGAAAGGGTTCCACTTTTTTTATGTCTCGTCATCATCACAATCATCATGTTAAAAATGGCCCCTAAACCCAAAACTGACCTCAAGACCATAACCACCACCATCGCCATGTTCTGTGTGTCAACATGAGGAATTTTGTTTAACATTTTTCAGAGGTAGTTTTTATTTTTTTCCCTCCCCTCCTCCTCTCCACTCGGTGATATTTTAATACAAAAACACATAAATCTTACAACTTTATACATTATCATATCAGCTAAACTGCAAAAAAAAAATTATTATATATCAGTCAATGTATTAGCGGATATGAAGGCACACTACCATTTAACTTTTTTCTTGCCAAATATCTATCGCTCCCCCCGTTCCAGGGTGTCCTTCCCCCTCTAGGAGACACTTATCCGGTGGCATTTTTCCTTCAATTTTTTAAATCTTCAATCTTTGGCTTATGGAAAGCGTACGGCGCGTTTTGTAGACGGCAAACTTTCTCCTCTTGAGTAGAAAGGGGGGTACCAGCCCGGACCCCACCACGTGGTTTATGGTTTTCTCACTGAGAATGAAAAAACAGGAATTTTCTCACTTGGAAAAACAGGAATTTCCTCACTTTTATGGATGTTTTCATGGATGGTTATGTGTGTTGTTCAATTTATTTGATGTTTTTCATGGTTGTCAACATCAAATTATGGATGTTTTATGGTTTTTGTCAGTGAGAATGAAAAAACAGGAACTTTCTCACATTTATGTCTGTTTTCATGGATGGTTATGTTTGTTTTATGGTTTTTGTCAGTGAGAATGAAAAAACAGGAACTTTCTCACATTTATGGATGTCAACAGCAATTTATGTTCCTGTTTTATGATTCATTGTCAGTGAGAATGTACATGCTCGACTTAACTGTTATGAGATTGTTTGGTGAACCTAACCTGAGAACTTGATTTACATAATCGGCGGGGAAATTATTGATTCACGAAGGGTGAATTAAGAAACATTATGGTTTCTTTGATCTTTAGGCGAACCTAACCTGAGAACTTGATTTACATAATAGGCGGGGGAATTATTGATTCACGAAGGGGGACTTAAGAAAAATTATGGATTCTTTGATCTTTAGGCGAACCTAACCTGAGAGCTTCATTTACATAATCGGCGGGGAAATTATTGATTCACGAAGGGGGAATTAAGAAACATTATGGCTTCTTTGATCTTTAGGCGAACCTAACCTGAGAAATTGATTTACATAATCGGCGGGGGAATGTATTGATTCACGAAGGGGGAATTAAGAAACAAACATTATGGCTTCTTTAATCTTAGGTCTGAGGGATAAACGTTCTTTAGGTCAGAGAGAAAAATTAATATTCTATTGTTAAATAGGGCTTAATTGATCTTTGGTGTCAGGAATTAGAAATGACATCACTTGTTATCTTGGAATTATGCGGGAGTCTAAAGAGATAGAAATTCTATTTTTAAATACGGCTTCACTGAGCTTTAAGTCGGAGAGATAAATTGATATTCTAACGAAACCTTAATAGTGTAGCTAGGAACATTTATGAGATGAAGATATTAACGTAGGAAAGGGTTTCCTAGAAATTTGAAATGTGAAAGCACAGAGATGCCAAAAACAAAAGGAACACGCTGAGATTACTTTTAGGGGATTATTTGGGTGAAACCGTTTTAGACATTTTAGGGAATTATTTCGGCGACACAGTTAGAGACATTTTAAAAGATGATTTTAGAAAGGGTTTTAGAAGAGGTTTTGAGTGTGGTCGTTATAGTAAACAAGTTCTATTTGAACAATGTCGTGAGGTCCTCTACCCCAACCCCAAAGGGCCCCGATCGCCCTACCCCGATCCAAAGGGCTTCGATCCCCATACCCCAATCCCGAAGGAACCCCCCGGTCCCCAAAGGGTCCCCAGACTCCCACCCGGCCCCCCAGACCCCCAAAGACCCTCCCCGGGTCCCGTCGTTCGTTGATGTATGTTGTCTGAAACCTATGATTTGGGGTGTATGGGTTGCTATTTTTGATTTTTCTGAGTTGGATTTCTTAGTCTTTCATAGGTATGTGTTGTCTGAAACCTATGATTCGGGATGGGTGGTTTGCTATTTTGACTTTTCTGAGCTGGATTTCATAGCCTTTCATAGGTGTGTGTTGTCAGAAAATTATGATTTGGGATGTGTAGTTTGCTATTTGGACTTCTCAGAGCTAGAATTCTTAGTCTCTCATAGGTGTTTGTTGTCGGAAACTTCTAGTTTGGGATGAGTAGTTTGCTATTTCAGACTTTTATGAGCTAGGCTTTCCTAGTATATCGTAGGTGAATGTTGTCAGAAAATTATGATTTGGGATATTTAAATTACTATTTCGGGCTTTTCTGAGCTAGATTTCTTAGTCACTCATAGGTGTTTGTTGTCTGAAACCTATAGTTTGGGATGAGTAGTTTGCTATTTTTGACTTTTCTGAGCTAGGTTTTTTAGCCTTTCATAGGTGTGTGTTGTCAGAAAGTTATGATTTGGGATATATATAAATTACTATTTTTGACTTTTCCGAGCTAGATTTCTTAGCCTATCATAGGTGTTTGTTGTCTGAGACCTATAGTTTGGGATGAGTAGTTTGCTTTTGGACTTTTCAGAGCTGGATTTCTTAGCCTTTCGTGGGTGTGTGTTGACTGAAACTTATGATTTGGGATATGTAAATTACTATTTCGGGCTTTTCTAAGCTAGATTTCTTAGTATATCGTTGGTGTGTGTTGTCTGAAACCTATAATTTCGGATTTGTAGTTTTGCTTTTTGGACTTTTCAGAGCTAGGATTCTTAGTCCCTCATAGGTGTTTGTTGTCTGAAACCTATAGTTTAGGATGAGTAGTTTGCTATTTCAGGCTTTTCTGAGCTAAGGTTTCTTAGTATTTCATAGGTGTGTGTTGTCTGAAACTTAAGACTTGAGGTGTCTAATTTGCTATTTCAGGCCTTTCTGAGCTAAGGATTCATTGTATTTCGTAGGTGAATGTTGTCTGAAAGTCATGATTTGGGATATGCAAATTACTATTTCGGGCTTTTCTAAGTTAGATTTTTTAGTCCTTTGTTGGTGTTTGTTGACTGAAACCTATGATTTGGGATACAAAGTTCTTAGTCTTTCGTTGATGTGCGTTGTCTGAAACCTATGATTTGGGGATTTGTAGTTTGCTTTTTGGACTTTTCAGAGCTAGGATTCATAGTCCATCATAGGTGTTTGTTGACTGAAACCTATAGGTTGGGATGAGTAGTTTGCTATTTCAGGCTTTTCTGAGCTAAGGTTTCCTAGTATTTCGTAGGTGTGCGTTGTCTGAAACTTATGATTTGAGGTGTGTAATTTGCTATTTCAGGCTTTTCTGAGCTAAGGTTTCATAGTATTTCATAGGTGAATGTTATCTGAAACTTATGATTTGGGATTTGTAAATTACTATTTCGGGCTTTTCTAAGCTAGATTTCTTAGTCTTTTGTTGATATATGTTGTCTGAAACCAATGATTTGGGATGGGTGGGTTGCTATTTTGACTTTTCTGAGCTGGATTTCTTAGCCATTCATAGGTGTGTGTTGTCTGAAACCTATGATTTGGGATGGTTAATTTGCTATTTCTGACCTGTTATGAGCTAGGTTTCTTAGCCTTTCATAGGTTCGTGCTGTCAGAAAATTATCACTTGGGATTTATAGTTTGATTTTTAGACTTTTCAGATCTAGGATTCTTATGCCCTCATAGGTGTTTGTTGTTTGAAACCTATAGCTTGGGATGAATAGTTTGCTATTTCAAGCTTTTTTGAGATATGGTTTCTTAGTATTTCATAGGTGTGTGTTGGCTGAAACTTATGATTTGAGGTATGCAATTTGCTATTTCCCACTTTTCATAACCAGATTTCTTAGTCTTTTGTAGGTATGTGGTGTCTGAAACCTATGATTTGGGATGTGTGGGTTGCTATTTTTTCACCTTTCTGAGCTGGATTTCATAGCCTTTCGTAGGTGTGTGTTGACTGAAACCTATGATTTGGGAATGAGTGGTTTGCTATTTTTGACTTTTCTGAGCTAGATTTCTTAGCATTTCATAGGTATGTGCTTTCAGAAAATTATGATTTGGGAGGAGTAGTTTGCTTTTTGGACTTTTCAGAGCTAGGATTCTTAGTCCCTCATAGGTGTTTGTTGTCTGAAACTTCTAGTTTGGGATGAGTAGTTGGATATTTCAGGCTTTTCTGAGCTATAGTTTCCTACTATTTCGTAGGTGAAGCTTCCACGTCAGTTTTAAGTTCACCAAGACATAAAAAATTTGAAGTTCAGTTCTAATTTTTCCATAGAAGATAGGAAAAGTTATACTATGATTGTGATTATTTTCTATGATAATAGAAAGTTCCACTTTAATTCTAAATTTTCTTAAATTCAGTTCCGACTTTTCTCAAAGAGATGAAAAAATTTAAAGTTCAATTTAAAATTTTCTCAACGAAGTCAAGGAAAGTTCAAGTTCTCTTCTGAATTTTCTCACTGAAAAAGAAATTAGTCATTGATCATTTCTATTTTTCCAAATAATATAAAAATTTTCCCCTTTAGTTCAGATCTGTCTCGAAGAGATGAAAAATTTAAAATACTGTTCGAAATTTTTCACAGAAGATAAAAAAGTTCAAGTTCTCTTCGGAATTTTATCAAAGAACACAATTCAATTCTAATTTCTCCAGAGAAAACAAAAATCTTCCACTTCAGTTCTTTATTTCAAGGCTTTTCTGAGCTAAGGTTTCTTAGTATTTCGTAGGTGAAGCTTCCACGTCAGTTTTAAGTTCACCAAGACATAAAAAATTTGAAGTTCAGTTCTAATTTTTCCATAGAAGATAGGAAAAGTTATACTATGATTGTGATTATTTTCTATGAAGATAGAAAGTTTCACTTTAATTCTAAATTTTCTTAAATTCAGTTCCGACTTTTCTCAAAGAGAAGAAAAAATTTAAAGTTCAATTTAAAATTTTCTCAACGAAGTCAAGGAAAGTTCAAGTTCTCTCCTGAATTTTCTCAATGAAAAAGAAATTAGTCATTGATCATTTCTATTTTTCCAAATAATATAAACATTTTCCACTTTAGTTCAGATCTGTCTCGAAGAGATGAAAAATTTAAAATACTGTTCCAAGTTTTTCACAGAAGATAAAAAAGTTCAAGTTCTCTTCGGAACTTTACCAAAGAACACAATTCAATTCTAATTTATTCAGAGAAAACAAAAATCTTCCACTTCAGTTCTTTATTTCACAGAGACATAAAGAAATTTAAAGTTCAATTCTAAATTTTTCGGTGGAAGATAGAAAAAGTAATACCATACTTGTGAATATTTTCACCGAAGATAAAAAGTTCTAGTTCAATTTTAAATTTTATCAACGAAGTGAAGAAAAGTTCAAGTTCCCTACTGAATTTTACCAAAGAACACAATTCAATTCTAATCTATCCAGAGAAAATAAAAATCTTCCACTTAAGTTCTTTATTTCACAAAGACATAAAGAAATTTAAAGTTCAATTCTAAATTTTTCAGTGGAAGATAGAAAAAGTAATACCATACTTGTGAATATTTTCTCGGAAGATAAAAAGTTCTAGTTCATTTTAAAATTTTCTGAACGAAGTGAAGAAGAATTCAAGTTCTCTTCTGAATTTTACCAAAGAACACAATTCAATTCTAATTTCTCCAGAGAAAACAAAAATCTTACACTTCAGTTCTTTATTTCACAAAGACATAAAGAAATTTAGAGTTCAATTCTAATTTTTCGTTGGAAGATAGAAAAAGTAATACCATACTTGTGAATATTTTCCCGGAAGATAAAAAGTTCTAGTTCAATTTAAAATTTTCTCAACGAAGTGAAGAAAACTTCAAGTTCTCTTCTGAATTTTACCAAAAAAACACAATTCAATTCTAATTTCACGAGAGAAAATCAAAATCTTCCACTTAAGTTCTTTATTTCACAAAGACATAAAGAAATTTAAAGTTCAATTCTAAATTTTTCGATGGAAACAAGAAAAAGTAATACCATACTTGTGAATATTTTCCCGGAAGATAAAAAGTTCTAGTTCCATTTAAAATTTTCTCAACGAAGTGAAGAAAAATTCAAGTTCTCTTCTGAATTTTACCAGAGAACACAATTCAATTCTAATTTCACCAGAGAAAATAAAAATCTTCCACTTCAGTTCTATATTTCACAAAGACATAAAGAAATTTTTCGGTGGAAGATAGAAAAAATAGTATCATACTTGTGAATATTTTCTCGAAGAGAGGAAAAATTTTAAATACTGTCCCAAGTTTTTCACAGAAGATAAAAAAGTTCAAGTTCTCTTCGGAATTTTACCAAAGAACATAATTCAATTATGATTTCATCAGAGAAAATAAAAATCTTCCACTTCAGTTCTTTATTTCACAAAGAAATAAAGAAATTTAGAGTTCAATTCTAAATTTTTCGGTGGAAGATAGAAAAAGTAATACCATACTTGTGAATATTTTCCCTGAAGATAAAAAGTTCTAGTTCAATTTAAAATTTTCTCAACGAAGTGAAGAAAAATTCAAGTTCTATTCTGAATTTTACCAAAGAACACAATTCAATTCTAATTTCACCAGAGAAAATCAAAATCTTCCACTTAAGTTCTTTATTTCACAAAGACATAAAGAAATTTAAAGTTCAGTTCTAAATTTTTCGGTGGAAACAAGAAAAAGTAATACCATACTTGTGAATATTTTCCCGGAAGATAAAAAGTTCTAGTTCAATTTAAAATTTTCGCAACGAAGTGAAGAAAAATTCAAGTTCTCTTCTGAATTTTACCAGAGAACACAATTCAATTCTAATTTCACCAGAGAAAATAAAAATCTTCCACTTCAGTTCTATATTTCACAAAGACAAAAAGAAATTTAAAGTTCATTTCTAAATTTTTCGGTGAAAGATAGAAAAAGTAATACCATACTTGTGAATATTCTCTCGAAGAGATGAAAAATTTAAAATACTGTTCCAAATTTTTCACAGAAGATAAAAAAGTTCAAGTTCTCTTCGGAATTTTACCAAAGAACACAATTCAATTCTAATTTCTCCTGAGTAAAATAAAAATCTTCCACTTAAGTTCTTTATTTCACAAGAACATAAAGAAATTTAAAGTTCAATTCTAAATTTTTCGGTGGAAGATAGAAAAAGTAATACCATACTTGTGAATATTTTCCCGGAAGATAAAAAGTTCTAGTTCAATTTACAATTTTCTCAACGAAGTTAAAAAAAGTTCAAGTTCTCTTCTGAATTTTACTAAAGAGCACAATTCAATTCTAATTTCACCAGAGAAAAAAAATCTTCCACTTCAGTTATATATTTCACATGGACATACATAAATTTAAAGTTCAATTCTAAATTTTTCGGTGGAAGATAGAAAAAGTAATACCATACTTGTGAATATTTTCACGGAAGATAAAAAGTTCTAGTTCAATTTAAAATTTTCTCAACGAAGTGAAGAAAAGTTCAAGTTCTCTTCTGAACTATACCAAAGAACACACTTCAATTCTAATTTCTCCAGAGAAAATAAAAATCTTCCACTTCAGTTTTAAGTTCCACAATGAAATAAAGAAATTTAAAGTTCTATTCTAAATTTTTAGATGAAAGATAGAAAAAGTAATACTATGATTGTGATTATTTTCAATGAAGATCAAAAGTTTCACTTTATTTATAATTTTTCTTAAATTCAGTTCTGATTTTTCTCAAAGAGATGAAAAATTTAAAGTTCTGTTCTAATTTTAAATTAAATTTTAGCTCCTTTTTCTTATTGATTTACCCCTCAAATTTTTAAATTAGAAAATGAGTGACTCCTTCTATTATTAAAGACAATCGTTCAAACTCGTTCATCTAACCCCCAAAACAATAGGTTAGGTTAGGTATAAATAAATATTAATAAATAAATAGAAACATTTCTACATGTTTAAGTTAGGTTAGGTTAGGTTAACATATAATTAGCTCTATTGATAAGTTAAACTAACCTTTTCTGGTGAGTATGGTTAGGTTAGGTTAGGCTAGATTAAGTTAGGTTAGATTAGGTTAGGTTAAGTTAGGTTAGGTTAGCCTACGGACGCTTCACTTAGGTTAGCTTAGGTTAGGCGAGATACAGGCAAAAAGTTAGGTGTATGATTAGGTTAGGTTAGGTTAGATTAAGCTAGGTTAGGTTAAGTTAGGTTAGGCTAGGTTAGCCTACTTACGCGCGCGTACGTAGGCAAACATAGCCTAACCTAACTTAACCTAACCTAGCTTAACCTAAGCTAATCTAACCTAACTTAATCTAACCTAACCTAACCATACTCACCAGAAAAGGTTAGGTTAACTTATCATGAGTGCTCATGATAAGTTAACCTAACCTAACCTACCTTAAACATGTAGAAATGTTTCTATTTATTTATTAATATTTATTTATACCTAACCTAACCTATTGTTTTGGAGGTTAGATGAATGAGTTTGAACGATTGTCTTTAATAATAGAACGAGTCACTCATTTTCTAATTTAAAAATTTGAGGGGTAAATCCATAAGACAAAGGAGCTAAAATTTAATTTAAAATTAGAATAGAACTTTAAGTTTTTCATCTCTTTGAGAAAAATCAGAACTGAATTTAAGAAAAATTATAAATAAAGTGAAACTTTTGATCTTCATGGAAAATAATCACAATCATAGTATTACTTTTTCTATCTTTCATCTAAAAATTTAGAATAGAACTTTAAATTTCATTATTTCATTGTGGAACTTAAAACTGAAGTGGAAGATTTTTATTTTCTCTGGAGAAATTAGAATTGAAGTGTGTTCTTTGGTATAGTTCAGAAGAGAACTTGAACTTTTCTTCACTTCGTTGAGAAAATTTTAAATTGAACTAGAACTTTTTATCTTCCGTGAAAATATTCACAAGTATGGTATTACTTTTTCTATCTTCCACCGAAAAATTTAGAATTGGACTTTAAATTTCTTTATGTCCTTGTGAAATAAAGAACTGAAGTGGAAGATTTTTTTTTATCTGGTGAAATTAGAATTGAATTGTGTTATTTAGTAAAATTCAGAAGAGAACTTGAACTTTTCTTCACTTCGTTGAGAAAATTGTAAATTGAAATAGAACTTTTTATCTTCCGGGAAAATATTCACAAGTATGGTATTACTTTTTTTATCTTCCACCGAAAAATTTAGAATTGAACTTAAAATTTCTTTATGTCCTTGTGAAATAAAGAACTTAAGTGGAAGATTTTTATTTTCTCTGGAGAAATTAGAATTGAATTGTTCTTTGGTAAAATTCCGAAGAGAACTTGAACTTTTTTATCTTCTCTGAAAAATTTGGAACAGTATTTTAAATTTTTCATCTCTTCGAGAAAATATTCACAGGTATGGTATTACTTTTTCTATCTTACACCGAAAAATTGAGAATTGAACTTTAAATTTCTTTTTGTCTTTGTGAAATATAGAACTGAAGTGGAAGATTTTATTTTCTCTGGTGAAATTAGAATTGAATTGTGTTCTCTGGTAAAATTCAGAAGAGAACTTGAATTTTTCTTCACTTCGTAGAGAAAATTTTAAATTGAACTAGAACTTTTTATCTTCCCGGAAAATATTCACAAGTATGGTATTACTTTTTCTTGTTTCCACCGAAAAATTTAGAACTGAACTTTAAATTTATTTATATCTTTGTGAAATATAGAACTTAAGTGGAAGATTTTTATTTTCTCTCGTGAAATTAGAATTGAATTGTGTTCTTTGGTAAAATTCAGAATAGAACTTGAATTTTTCTTCACTTCATTGAGAAAATTTTAAATTGAACTAGAACTTTTTATCTTCCGGGAAAGTATTCACAAGTATGGTATTACTTTTTCTATCTTCCACCGAAAAATTTAGAATTGAACTCTAAATTTCTTTATGTTTTTGTGAAATAAAGAACTGAAGTGTAAGATTTTTGTTTTCTCTGGAGAATTTAGAATTGAATTATGTTCTTTGGTAAAATTCCGAAGAGAACTTGAACTTTTTTATCTTCTGTGAAAAATTTGGAACAGTATTTAAAATTTTTCATCTCTTCGAGGAAATATTCACAGGTATGGTATTACTTTTTCTATCTTCCACCGAAAAATTTAGAAATGAACTTTAAAGTTCTTTTTGTCTTTGTGAAATATAGAATTGAAATGGAAGATTTTTATTTTCTCTGGTGAAATTAGAATTGAATTGTGTTCTATGGTAAAATTCAGAAGAGAACTTGAATTCTTCTTCACTTCGTAGAGAAAATTTTAAATGGAACTAGAACTTTTTATCTTCCGGGAAAATATTCACAAGTATGATATTACTTTTTCTTGTTTCCATTGAAAAATTTAGAATTGAACTTTGAATTTCTTTATGTCTTTGTGAAATAAAGAACTTAAGTGGAAGATTTTTATTTTCTCGGGTGAAATTAGAATTGAATTGTGTTCTTTGGTGAAATTCAGAAGAGAACTTGAATTTTTCTTCACTTCGTTGAGAAAATTTTAAATTGAACTAGAACTTTTTATCTTCCGGGAAAATATTCACAAGTATGGTATTACTTTTTCTATCTTCCACCGAAAAATTAGAATTGAACTTTAAATTTCTTTATGTCTTTGTGAAATAAAGAACTGAAGTGGAAGATTTTTGTTTTCTCTGGAGAAATTAGAATTGAAGTGTGTTCTTTGGTAAAGTTCAGAAGAGAACTTGAATTCTTCTTCACTTCGTTGAGAAAATTTTAAATTGAACTAGAAATTTTTATCTTCCGAGAAAATATTCACAAGTATGGTATTACTTTTTCTATCTTCCACTGAAAAATTTAGAATTGAACTTTAAATTTCTTTATGTCTTTGTGAAATAAAGAACTTAAGTAGAAGATTTTGATTTTCTCTGGATAGATTAGAATTGAATTGTGTTCTTTGGTATAATTCAGTAGGGAACTTGAACTTTTCTTCACTTCGTTGAGAAAATTTTAAATTGAACTAGAACCTTTTATCTTCCGTGAAAATATTCACACGTAAGGTATTACTTTTTCTATCTTCCACCTAAAAATTTCGAATTGAACTCTAAATTTCTTTATGTATTCGTGAAATAAAGAACTGAAGTGGAAGATTTATGTTTTCTCTGGAGAAAGTAGACTTGAATTTTGTTCTTTGGTAAAATTCCAAAGAGAACTTGAATTTTTTTATCTTCTGTGAAAAATTTCAAACAGTATTTTACATTTTTCATCTCTTCGAGACAGATATGAAATAAAGTGGAAAATTTTATATTATTTGGAAAAATAGAAATGATCAATGACTAATTTCTTTTTCATTGAGAAAATTCAGAAGAGAACTTGAACTTTCCTTGCCTTCGTTGAGAAAATTTAAATTGAACTTTAAATTTTTCATCTCTTTGAGAAAAGTCGGAACTGAATTTAAGAAAATTTAGAATTAAAGTGAAACTTTCTATCTTCATAGAAAATAATCACAATCATAGTATAACTTTTCTTATCTTCTGTGGAAAAATTAGAACTGAACTTCAAATTTTTTATGTCTTGGTGAACTTGAAACTGACGTGGAAGCTTCACCTACGAAATACTAAGAAACCTTAGCTCAGAAAAGCCTGAAATATCCAACTACTCATCCCAAACTAGAAGTTTCAGACAACAAACACCTATGAGGGACTAAGAGTCCTAGCTCTGAAAAGTCCAAAAAGCAAACTACACCTCCCAAATCATAATTTTCTGAAAGCACATACCTATGAAAGGCTAAGAAGTCTAGCTCAGAAAAGTCAAAAATAGCAAACCACTCATTCCCAAATCATAGGTTTCAGTCAACACACACACCTACGAAAGGCTATGAAATCCAGCTCAGAAAAGTAAAAAAATAGCAGCCAACACATCCCAAATCATAGGTTTCAGACACCAAATACCTACGAAAGACTAAGAAATCTGGTTATGAAAAGTGGGAAATAGCAAATTGCATACCTCAAATCATAAGTTTCAGCCAACACACACCTATGAAATACTAAGAAACCATAGCTCAGAAAAGCTTGAAATAGCAAACTATCCATCCCAAACTATAGGTTTCAGACAACAATCACCTATGAGGGACTAAGAATCCTAGCTCTGAAAAGTCTAAAAAGCAAACTACAAATCCCAAATCATAATTTTCTGACAGCACACACCTATGAAAGGCTAGGAAACCTAGCTCAGAAAAGTCAAAAAGAGCAAATTAACAATCACAAATCATAGGTTTCAGATAACACATACCTATGAAAGGCTAAGAAATCCAGCTCAGAAAAGTCAAAAATAGCAACCCACCCATCCCAAATCATTGGTTTCAGACAACACACATCAACAAAAGACTAAGAAATCTAGCTTAAAAAAGCCCGAAATAGTAATTTACATATCCCAAATCATAAGTTTCAGACAACATTCACCTACGAAATACTATGAAACCTGAGCTCAGAAAAGCCTGAAGTAGCAAATTACACACCTCAAATCATAAGTTTCAGACAACGCACACCTACGAAATACTAGGAAACCTTAGCTCAGAAAATCCTGAAATAGCAAACTACTCATCCTAAACTAAAGGTTTCAGTCAACAAACACCTATGAGGGACTATGAATCCTAGCTCTGAAAAGTCCAAAAAGCAAACTACAAATCCCCAAATCATAGGTTTCAGACAACACACACCAACGAAAAACTAAGAACCTTATATCCCAAATCATAGGTTTCAGTCAACACACACCAACAAAAGACTAAGAAATCTAACTTAGAAAAGCCCGAAATAGTAATTTACATATCCCAAATCATGAGTTTCAGACAACATTCACCTACGAAATACTATGAAACCTTAGCTCAGAAAGGCCTGAAATAGCAAATTAGACACCTCAAGTCATAAGTTTCAGACAACACACACCTATGAAATACTAAGAAACCTTAGCTCAAAAAAGCCTGAAATAGCAAACTACTCATCCCAAACTATAGGTTTCAGACAACAAACACCTATGAGGGACTAAGAATCCTAGCTCTGAAAAGTCCAAAAAGCAAAATTACAAATCCCAAATCATAGGTTTCAGACACCACACACAAACGAAAGACTAAGAAATCTAGCTTAGAAAAGCCCGAAATAGTAATTTACATATCCCAAATCATAAGTTTCAGTCAACACACACCCACGAAAGGCTAAGAAATCCAGCTCTGAAAAGTCCAAAAGCAAACTACTCTTCCCAAACTATAGGTTTCAGACAACAAACACCTATGATAGGCTAAGAAATCTAGCTCAGAAAAGTCAAAAATAGTAATTTACATATCCCAAATCATAACTTTCTGACAACACAAACATATGATAGTCTGAAAAACCTAGCTCAGAAAAGTCAGAAATACCAAACTATTCATACCAAACTATAGGTTTCAGACACCAAACACCTACGAGGGACTAAGAAATCTAGCTCAGAAAAGCCCGAAATAGTAATTTACATATCCCAAATCATAATTTTCTGACAACATTCACCTACGATATACTAGGAAAGCCTAGCTCATAAAAGTATGAAATAGCAAACTACTCATCCCAAACTAGAAGTTTCAGAAAACAAACACCTATGAGAGACTAAGAATCCTAGCTCTGAAAAGTCCAAATAGCAAACTACACATCCCAAATCATAATTTTCTGACAACACACACCTATGAAAGGCTAAGAAATCCAGCTCAGAAAAGGCAAAATAGCAAACCACCCATCCCAAATCATAGGTTTCAGACAACACATACCTATGAAAGACTAAGAAATCCAACTCAGAAAAATCAAAAATAGCAACCCATCCACCCCAAATCATCGGTTACAGACAACATACAACACCGAAAGCCGGGACCGGGGGAGGGTCTTGGGGGGTGTGGGGGGCCGGGGGGGAGTCTGGGGAACCTTGGGAGACCGAAGGGTTCCTTCAGGATTGGGGTATAGGGATCGGAGCCCTTTGGATCGGGGTAGGGCGATCGGGGCCTTTTGGGGTTGGGGTAGAGGACCTCACGACATTGTTCAAATAGAACTTGTTTACTATAACGACCACACTCAAAACCTCTTCTAAAACCCTTTCTAAAATCATCTTTTAAAATGTCTCTAACTGTGTCGCCGAAATAATTCCCTAAAATGTCTAAAACGGTTTCACCCAAATAATCCCCTAAAAGTAATCTCAGCGTGTTCCTTTTGTTTTTGGCATCTCTGTGCTTTCACATTTCAAATTTCTAGAAAACCCTTTCCTACGTTAATCTCTTCATCTCATAAATGTTCCTAGCTACACTATTAAGGTTTCGTTAGAATATCAATGTATCTCTCCGACTTAAAGCTCAGTGAAGCCGTATTTAAAAATAGAATTTCTATCTCTTTAGACTCCCGCATAATTCCAAGATAACAAGTGATGTCATTTCTAATTCCTGACACTAAAGATCAATTAAGCCCTATTTAAAAATAGAATATTAATTTTTCTCTCTGACCTAAAGAACGTTTATCCCTCAGACCTAAGATTAAAGAAGCCATAATGTTTGTTTCTTAATTCCCCCTTCGTGAATCAATAATTTCCCCGCCGATTATGTAAATCAAGTTCTCAGGTTAGGTTCGCCTAAAGATCAAAGAAGCCATAATGTTTCTTAATTCCCCCTTCGTGAATCAATAATTTCCCCGCCGATTATGTAAATCAAGTTCTCAGGTTAGGTTCGCCTAAAGATCAAAGAAACCATAATGTTTCTTAATTCCCCCTTCGTGAATCAATAATTTCCCCGCCGATTATGTAAATCAAGTTCTCATGTTAGGTTCTCCTAAAGATCAAAGAAAACATAATGTTTCTTAATTCCCCCTTCGTGAATCAATAATTTCCCCGCCGATTATGTAAATCAAGTTCTCAGGTTAGGTTCGCCTAACAATCTCATAACATTCGCGTCGAGCATGTACATTCTCACTGACACTGAATCATAAAACAGACATAAATTGCTGTTGACATCCATAAATGTGACAAAGTTCCTTTTTTTTCATTCTCAGTGACAAAAACCATAAAACAGACATGAAAAACATCAAATAAATCGAACAACACACATAACCTGCCAAAAAAAAAGACTTTAATGTTAGAAAGTTCCTGTTTTTCATTCTCACTGACAAAAACCATAAAACATCCATAATTTGATGTTGACATCCATGAAAAACATCAAATAAATCGACCAACACTCATAACCATCCAAGAAAACATCCATAAATATGAGGAAATTCCTGGTTTTCCAAGTGAGAAAATTCCTGTTTTTTCATTCTCACTGAGAAAACCATAAGCCACGTGGTGGGGTCCGGGCTGGTACCCCCATCTCTACTCTCTTGAGAGGCTATCTTTACTTGGTCGTGTTGTTTACTGCGTTCGACATTGGAGATCCTGGGTCCTAAAAAGTGGACATTATGCTTTGAACGACAATTTTATTACCACAAACCTTTACCATTGCCTAGAGATTAATATGCATTCCCTAGTGCTTCTCATTCGTCTATTCAAACGGCTTGGGCTCCAACGTCTTTTCAAACTCTCCGACATGAATAGCCAACCGTGTGAAGGTTTTTTTAGGAAGATGCGGTCTCAAACCAGCACTTACAGTACTGTAGTAAACTCTTCGTTCCTCCAACTTCTACATCAAATTCGTCGATATGAAAGTATAACGGATTTTGAAGCTCAATATTCTAATGAACAGTTGTCCTTGCCCAAGGCCAAGCGAGTTAGATCCATTGGTGTTGTATCTGTCAGTTCCGATTTTTCTTTGCCCGGGGACGATGAAATCAAGCTCGAGCTAGGGCAAGCTCGTATTGAAAGCCAGCGAATAATGAAAGCCTTGATACCCGACGACGTACTTTCTGCTTTTGGTCACCAAGTACCGAATGTTCGTCTTTCTATACTTCACCACAGTGACTCAGACGATGACTCAGAGGAAAATACTCTGTCCGATAAGCAGGAAAAGGCTTCCGCGACTGACACTGAATCGAGCTCGGAAAGTGACGGCATCTTTGAAGATTTGCCAGTGATTACTCATTGTGTGAAACACCAAGTTGAGAAAAATTGGGTTAGCGAGCCTGTGACGAAGATGAAGAATTCTAGGTTTTGTCTTGTCAAGACTTCTGACGGCTCCATAACACCAATAAGAAAATCCACGCTGCTGTGGCTTCTGAGGGAAAGCTCTGAGAAGCTGAGTAGTGACCGATTAAAACGGGTGATGGTTCAGGGCCGACGAGTAGGACTACGTGAGTCGCCACAAACCAATGCAGAGGTCGGTGTGAAATCGGAATTGCGTATCGGTGAATCGTGCGTTTACAGACCGGTTGGCAGGGGAAAGAGAGTATTAGTTGGGCGGGTCATACAGTTTGGCTACTTGTCTGGGCGAAGATGCTACTCTGTTGACACGCAGAATTTGGCAATGCCGTTCCCTGAGGACATAGGAATTCTGTGCCAGTGGTTCCGGCTGAATGTTGATCTCACATTAACTGCCGCATTGGTAGACCAGGGTTACTGTGACACCAGGCTGTATATCATGCATTCAGCAGAACCCGTTTCTATGTAAATCGGCACCAACATTGTCTTTGGCTTTGACTCAGACGTCTTCACAAAGCTGAATTCATTTATCCAGAAGAAAGGGTTCCACTTTTTTTATGTCTCGTCAGCATCACAATCATCATGTTAAAAATGGCCCCTAAACCCAAAACTGACCTCAAGACCATAACCACCACCATCGCCATGTTCTGTGTGTCAACATGAGGAATTTTGTTTAACATTTTTCAGAGGTAGTTTTTATTTTTTTCCCTCCCCTCCGCCTCTCCACTCGGTGATATTTTAATACAAAAACATATAAATCTTACAACTTTATACATAATCATATCACCTAAACTACAAAAAAAAAAAAAAATTATTATATTCCAGTCAATGTATTAGTGGACATGAAGGTACACTACCATTTAACTTTTTTCTTGCCAAATATCTATCGCTCCCCCCGTTCCAGGGTGTCCTTCCCCCTCTAGGAGACGCTTTTCCGGAGGCATTTTTCCTTCAATTTTTTAAAATTCATATCCTTCAATTTTCACTAATACGAATTCAAATTTTAAAGGTGGTCTTCCGAAAGGTTTACTCTTACAACTTTAAAAATTTTTAACACAAAAAAAACTATTTGCTCTCCCGTAGACTGGGCGTCCTCCGCCCACAAGAAACCCATTCTTGCGGTGGCACTTTTTTCCTTCTTTTTTTTCAGCTCTTTTTACGACCAACCTTAATCAACAAAAAAAAAAAAATGCAACCAACCCATCAACAAAAAAACAAAAATAACCTTAATACCGACGTGCATGAGGGCACAGAACTGAACAGAATCTTGAACCATGTCTCTTACGGACGAGGAGGCCACCCACGGCGGGGCTGGTCCTTCCAGCTCAAGTGCGTGTGCCCCTCATCCCCCATTCGCTTGAGTTCTTGATATAATTTTACGAGTCTCGAATGCATTCCGAGATCTAGGGCAGCGGAAACGATGAATACCATCTGAAAACTTGTTATGCTCAGTAGAAGACATAGTGTTTGTACTTGTGCTAACCGAGCTTAGTTTGATTTACTGAAGCTCATTTGTCCAGTTTCTTAGGGTTTTCATTTGAGCTGTGATTATCGAGATGATTACTGAAACGTACCAATACATATCTGAGGAACTAGTTATTTTTTTAGTTGGTTGCTTTACTTAGCGCTTTTTACTAATAACTCCGTAGTAACAGTTTTTCTGACTGTTGCTTTACAGTTTTATTTTCAAATACCCAGTTTAATAACAAGAAAGTTGGATTCTATGTACCCAAATTCGGGAAAAAGGGGTCTGTTTTTCTTCCGGATTCTTTCGTGTCAAACCAGCAGATTCCTTATTTTTAGTACAATTAAGAATCCGAGATCCAAGGGTGCGTCTTGGCACAGCCACCAAACAGAATAGCAGGTTTGATAAAAGGGAAAGGGACGTGTGAAGACGTGATAAAAGGCAACTTTTACCGGTGGCCAAGCCATATTGAATAGGGTTGCGAAGCGTGACGTCAATTGTTGGGCGGGAAATTCAAATAACGATGAAACATGGATGCGTAGACACGTTTTTTCGGAACTTTGGCGAATTGTTTTGGCTTAAAATATTTGTCGTAGATCCTACTAATCCACCAGAACGTTTTCACGTCGAAATAATACGAATATTGACAATCAGTTGTTAGTTACAATTAGAAACCACGTTTCATGGTACTGAATTCGCACCTTGCTTTTTACGTCATCACCGCGCAGCCCTATGTTGTATAACTTAAAAACCGTGTTCCGGGATTTTTTTTTTGAAGAAAAATCGGAATTTTATTTTTGAGCTGGTGGCAACGCTGCATGTGTAATAGGAAAAAGTGACACCATCAGTGCCATCGTAGGGTTACCTAGTTTTTGCATAGATATCAACAACTTGCAGTCCTCCGTTCTTCTTCTTTAGGTACATATCAGTTGTTTTCAGTCTTGGGGGTTCTTTTCCTTGCCAAATAAACCCGTAATTAATTTTTGCAATTTTTAAGAGATCGCTTTTGAAGGTGCTGAAATATTCGACAGATACCGAATAACAGGCAAACTGTATATATTTACATATTGCGCCCTTTGGAATATTTTATAAGTTTCCTTCCCTGTTCATTTTTAATGCCTCCGGCATGCCTCCGGCGTGCCTCCATGCCTCCAGGTGTCCCTCAAAATGCCCAGTTGTTAACCCCTCGAATGGCAGTAAGCATAGATAAATGCTTTTTATCGACAAAATAATTTTATCCGTCAAGCAAGTTAGAAACTTAAGAATGCCATTATTATAGGTCATATGTCTCAACACAAGACTTCCAATCAAAAAGAACCAGCCATTGCAGGGTCATAAAGGGCCTCAGCGTACTAAAATTACTGTTCTTAAGTATTTGTTTCTGGTGTCTGAGTAGTTTTTTATGATTAGTGAATAACCCCACCTGCCCCTTTAAGCATCAACACCTTTTTTGACAGGCGACATGCATATATAGTTTATTTTTAAAGAAATGTATCAGATTTTGAAAGCAGAGTCACTCAAATATGAGATCATACTCACTATCATGGGCGTAGGGAGGGGGCAGCTGCCCCCCGTCCCCCTAGACCTTCAAATTTACATTAGATATGGCTGAAAAAGCAGATGATTTGGAAAAACCGGTTGATAAAACTCCATCACACTATCGACTGCCCCCTAGACAATATCTGCCCCCCCCTAGACAATATGCTGCCTACGCCCATGCTCACTATAGTTTCATCTTGTATATGAAATGCTGTATTGTCAAAAACTGTATTTTATTTTTTAATAGCATGGTTTTTTATTTGCAAAAACCATGTAGAAATATAAAATTCCTCTGAAATGACCCACTAAACATATATTTAGGATGTTTCAGTACCCCATTAGTCGCAACTAAAAGCAAACAACAAAGAAACAAAAATGTAATATATACAATATCACTCCTTCCCATTTGAAAAAGAGATTTCCTCCGTTGGCCGAGATGGGGGACTGTAATTCTTCTAAATGGGATTTTCAACTTTGGTGATTCCAACTGTGGGATTTTTTTTGGTCCGACACCGTTTTGGGGGTTTTGTGTCATTTTCCGAAATACACATAAGCTTTTTTTTCGCAAACAACTTCTGTAAACATGATTAATGGAAATTATAGGCACCATTTCTGAACCTGCCATGGTCGATTTCACCCTGCAGTATACCTTTCTAAGGTGACTTATTTAGGATTCTTTTATCTGTAAGTGATGTTTTGGGACAATTCAACTTCACTATATGAAATCATCATGACAAAATATGTCAAAAGATATTTTTTTAACTACAGCCAGGCATAAGCACAGGGGACAGGGGTCATCTAGCCAGTGTTCACTTCAGGATGTTAAATTTTATCCTGTTTGTATATATCTTTGGTACAATCCAATAGTTAGGAGTTCTTTAACAAGCCCCCACCCAAAAAAAAGAATTCCTACATATGTAAATGATTTCGACAACTTAGTGCTGATCTTTAGACAATCCGAGTAATTTATTGACGTTTTTAAATCTGAAGAAAAACAAAACTAAACAAAGGATAATTCTTTAGTGCAAAGCAAAAACCACTTAAGTCAAAATATGGGCTATTCGAATCATCGGCTACCAACCTAGTAGAGAGAACACCAGCCAGTAGCGCAGCCGGGGAAGGGGTTGGGGGGTTTATATTTATCTCAAAAGTGCTATTGTTTCCATATGAAAATACATACTCTCTAAACTTAATACTTCCATAAGACACCTTCTCCATAGGCTAAACCCCCCCCCCCCCCCGCCCCAACGAGTTCGATCCGTCCAAGACTTGACGCGACAATAGTACCCATTGCGCATCATCAAACGGCAAATGTTGTGGTTTATTGGTCGAAACGCTCTCATACTAATAAAAAAAGATGCAAACAGAAAAGACAAACTGTCGGTTATGGACACTTTACTAAATGTAATAACTGCACCCCTAGGAATATATCAATTATTATTTTTTCTAGCATTTATAACATAGTTTGTATTTTTATTAGTAGAATTTTGTATCTTTTTTTTTATTTGTGGGGTATTTTTCTAACTAATTCTCCAACTACTTCTCAACTATTTACTATCACCGCTACTACTAAGAAATCATCGCAGTACCAAGGCCCGTGAGGTCAGTATAGATGCACACACACACCTCCATTATTCAAAGTTTCATTCTTAACTTCTCCCATGAAATTCCATTGCTTTCTATGCTTTCCCACCCCCTACCGTCATCAAGGTATGTAGCCACTTCCCACTCCATTTCGAGACAACCTATCATGGTTTGGTTCATGGTTCATTTGGTTTGGACAATCTACCATGCTTCGTCCGTAAAACACGGCCTAACCATCTTAATCTTTCTTCCATTACAGCCCTAGAAAGCGGGGTTGAACCACATTTTTCGTACAGCCTACTGTATGAAATACGGTCGGATATTCAAACCAATCCTTAAAACACCTTTGGAGAACAGGCGGATCCAGGGAAGGGGCCTAGGATACCCCTCCCTCCAGATTTTTTCTTGTACACTCATTCCTTTTTTTCTGTTTTTCACTCTTTTTTGAAAATAAATTTGACAATTTGGCCAATGATCGGCACCCTCGTCACATTGCCCCCATCCCCTCAAGATTTTGCTTATTGGCGCCCTTGTCACATTACCCTCTCCCCAAGATTTTGCTCTGGATCTGCCAGTGTTTGAAAGTTGGATCAAACCAAATTTTCGGACATCTAATTATTTGATCTACATTCATTTAGATCATTTATCTAGATAATTTAGAGCATTTAAAATTATTTTAAACAAGTCCTCTCGAAATCGTTTAACATATCTGATATATGAAATAAATTTTGGAATAAATTACCTGATATAGTCGTTTCTACGCAAACGGTGCAAACATTTAAGAATGCTTTCGTTGAAAGTGAGTTCAATGAAAAACAGTTTCTGTATTATAGTTAGTTGTATAGTTGTTTAAATGAAGAATATTTTTTGTTTTGTCTTTTGCAGTGTTGCTGTTGAGTTGTCATTTCTTGTATTTGTATTGTGACAAGCCTATGGCTTTCTCCTATGTTGAATAAAATAAAAATAGTATCTTCCTTGGCCGTTCATAGTGGCTCCGTTTCAGAGTCATACTAAATCACGGTGATTAACGTGGCGTCCGATATCCTAGCCTTAGTAGGTTTAGTTTCCTATACTTTCCGCTTTTTTTCAACAGCAAAAAATCACCATTAACCTTAGCTACTTACATGCATAATACTATTTACATATATTGTACAGTTGGTTAAAAATAATGTTTTTTTTAATTATTTATTCAATTTTCTTATATCTTCACCACATCCACCATATTTGATAATCATACTACCCAGTCTACCCGTCTTTGCTAATCATACTACCTAGGTAAGTAAAACAATCCACTTGATCGATTTTCTCGTTATCTAAACCACCTCTTCTAAACCACCCCTATCTAAACCACCGTTATCTAAATCATCCGCATAAACTAAATCTAGAAGAGTTTTAAATTCTCATTTGATGCTATATTCTCGAAGAGCCTTTGCCGTGTTTCTTAAGAAAAAGTCTATCAAAATAGCGAAAGCCGTATCCAGGGGGGGGGGCTACCCGGTTTTAACCCCCCCCCCCAAAAAAAAAAAAACATTTTTTAACCGAGTCGAAATAAGTCGAAAATTAGTAAAACCTAGGTAAAAATCAGTAAAATTAGTCGAAAACTGAGTCAAAATTAGTAACCCCCCCCCCCCGAAAAGTCAAAAATTAGTAATGAAAAATTAGTAATGAAGTAATCAAAAATGGAAAATGAAAAAGGTAACAGCACACATTCTAGAAGAAATAGACGAAAAGAAAACTCGCAAAAAAAATCCAAAAAACAAGTCACAAAGCACAAGCCCAAAATGTCTGCTATTGTAAACGCGTGTGTCTCAATTATTCTTCTGAATCAAACTATTTAAGAAAAAAAAATCCAAAATCACGTAAACAAGACACATAACCAAGATACAGACTATTGTGGGTGGTTGAGGTGGCTAGGGCACGTTGTGCGGATGAAGGATGACAGATTGCCGAAGACTGTTCTTTTCGGCCAACCATCAAGGGCTAAACGGAATGCAGGCCGTCCCCGTCTGGGGTGGGAGGACGTCATAAAGAAAGATTTAATGGAAACGGAAACTTCATGGGACGATATAAAAAGGGAGGCTTTAAATCGATTAGGGTAGAGGAGGAGCGTGCGTAGCTGTGTTGGCCTCAGGCGGTTTGGTGCTGCGGTGAGTTGTTAGTAGTAGTAGTGTCGTAATTAATAATCTAAATGGAGCCCTTGTAACAAAACACTCTTCTTACTCCTTCTCTCTTCTTCCAAGCTTAAAGCGTTTTCGCTAATATTCACAGTGACTTTTCTGACTGTCCTTCATCACCGACTTCCTTTTCTGACTGCCCTTTTCTACTGTCTTCTACATTATCAAATTATAAACTTTCAAGTTTCATATCCAACTCTTCTTGGAAATTTATTCTCACATATTCATCTTGGAGTCTATCCACTTCATAACTATATGAATCCGAATTAATATTTCTTGGATAAAGAGATCTGAAATCGTTTTGAATAAAAATCAATAGATCTATGAATTTCCTTATAGAAATTACGAGGACTAAAAGAGCAACCCCTTCCAAGTACTATTGTTTTTAATTAGTTATGCGACTTCCATTTCTAAAATTATTCCGTTAGATCTCCATTAAATTTCTCCCATGACCATGGCTCAGTTGAAACGCCTTTAGAATCCGTATCATAACCCCCTTAGCTAAAAGTCAATAGGAGGGCAATTATGTAAAAGTTGAATAAAGGGGGTTGCACAAAAGCGAGCCATGTCTTTTGTGTTGTGGGATGATATAGTGAAAGTGTAAAAGATTAGTTACTTTGTGTACGGTATCCGTAAGTCAGAATGATCAAATTGAAAAAGAAAATGCGCAATGTACCAGAAAATTGGAAATGTTGTTCGATACTTTCTATGGATAAAAAACACTGTAAAACCATATCTTTTCTATCTGGGATTACGAAGACGTACATACGGTTTTTTTTTCTGAAGTGAGGGGTGGGTGAGAATAAGAATTTCGATAAAACTTCAAAACCTGTAAGAAAATATAAGAAAAATCACCAAAATCTCCTGACTTCAAAGGGATGGATGCCAGAAGCCCACCCAACACCTTCCAACCTCCCCCCTTACCTGGCTACAAAATTTTGCTTCTTCCATTTGCTAAGGAAAATTTGTTGATTATGAGCGCTGTTCGAGTGCTTTCTAGTAGATGAAACGCAAGTATAACGTTGGTATCTTCTAGGTTTATTTTATCTGTTGTGAGAAAAGAAACTTAGCAGAAAATTAGCTTTTTTCAGCTTTAATAAAAATTTTCCTTTTAAAATCACATGATTAAAATCCATTGTATATAAAAAGAAACTCTTATTTTACAATTTTGTTTTTAATAATTTATATAAAATCTGTGTAACAGTAAATTAAGTTTTCTGTGGTGAGGCTACCTATTAATTAAAACAGTAAAACCATCTCTACATCAGCAGGGAGTGTGAACATGCCCTCAAACGGAATTTTGTTTCAGGGGGATGGGGCGGAAACTTGGATTTAGACGCAAAAGATAGACGAATTACGTAGGAAATACAAGCAAATATAAGAAGAATCGTAAAATCTTAGGATTTAATAGGGGCATTCCTGATGTCCCAATTCCCCCTGTCTTTGACTGACTGTAAACTCTTCATTACACTGTTTGATCTTGTTGAGCAGCGGTGTCGGTTCCTGAAAACATGGGGAGGGAGGAGGAATTGATTTTTAAAAATCTAGGGAGTAGTTTTATTGTTGTTATTTTTTCGGTGAAAAGACAAAAAAAAAACATTTTCGATGAAAATACCAAAAAAAGCGGTATTTTTCAAAACCTAAAGGGGGATCTAGGGGGTAACGTGAGATACGAAAAGCCAAGAGCTAACCTGAAAATTGTTACGTGATAGTATAGACTAGTGTTCCCCAATTTTTCCTAATCACTACCCTTTTTAGAATTTTGAAAGATGTTTGCAAACTCCCCCCCCTTTCTTGTCCACAATTTGATAGATAAAAAAACATAAAGGGTTTGGCCTTATATTTCAGAACTAAAAAGAACCGGTGATATTTTTATTTAGTGTTATTAATTAATGTGATGAATGAGCTTGCATCTACTGTTTCCACTTGTCTTTCTTTATCTTTGGATGCACAATCTTAGGTATGGAGAGAATATTACGGTGGAATTGTCAAGTAAACAATTTGACTTTTGTTTTGATCTGCACAAGAGTTTAAAATCCACTTCCGCAAAGTACTAAAGACCAACTTCACACATACACTGAGAGATCGATTTTTTGTTTGCAGTTAATTAGAAAACAAAGTTTTTCCGAGGAAAGTAAAGAGCAAAATTGAAACTTAAAACGAACAAAAATGATTAATTCGCAGCCTATCTAACATATATCAATAAAACTAATTTAAATAAATCAACTGGTGATATTTCCCTATGTTTGTAGGATTACAGAAAACTAGCCCTTGACTGAAAACACAAAAGCCAAGTATAAAAAAACAAGAATATTGATTTAGAAGTCAAAAGTAAATACGTAGCCTCACAACAGCAAACTAATTTATAACGCTTTTCATAGTCTTGCAGGAGCTGTGATACCAGCGACTTTCAGTATGCAATTAAAATTATCTTAAAACCTTAGGCAGAAAAATCTTAACTTTAAGTCATTACACAGCATACAAAATAATGGATTGATTTATCAGGTAACATATTGGTTTCGCCTAGTATTACTCGAAATGAAGAACGTAACAACCGTAATGTGAACTCTGTAAATCCAGTTATTTCTCTCTATTAAACGGAGAATTTTAAGTTGTGATACAAATTCTAAAGTGTTTCTGTTGTGACACTTCGAACTTGTCTACAAAATAATCATGAAATGACCTTTTCAGATCCAAAACGAAAGTCAATCATTGAACTCAGCTCATTGTGCAGAAGTGATGCCAAATCAAACCAAAAGCAACAATCTTTACTATACCAAAACACCTATATTGTTTTTTGTTTTCAATAAAGCGCTAATTTTCTATGCAGTTACAAACATAGGGAAATATCCCCAGTTGATTTATTTGCATTAGTTTTATTGATATATGTTAGATAGGCTGTGAAGTAATAATTTTTGTTCGTTTTAAGTTTAAACTTCGCTCTTCACTTCCCTCAAAAAAACTTTCTTTTTTTTTTTTAATTAATCGTTTTCATTAAAATTTAATGTAGAAACAACACTGCTATGACCTCTTTTATGCATGCAGAATAATTTCTATTCGTTTTAAGTTTTAATGTTGGTCCTATATATATATATATATATATATATATATATATATATATATATATATATATATATATATATATATATATATATAATTTATAATCATCTTCAATCGAGGGGACATAAGACACGTCAACCCTTATTAAGGAGCAGAACTAAGAAGCCGAACAAGAATGGAAGCAAAAAATAAGCTTATAGTAGAAAAAAAATCAAAACATAGTGTCGTTTCTTTTTGTAAAAAAAAATAAATAAAAAAGAAGAAATAGATCTTTAATTCTTAGTTTGAAAAAATTAAATTTAGTAGGACTTAAGAAAGCATTTCCAGGCGAGTAGCTACGACACAACAAGTTAACTGAACGGACAAGTTTATGTATTGACATACTTGCGGAAAATGCTACTAGCTCAACAGAAATGTGCCTTTATGCTTAGGGATTTATTTGACCTGTCCCTAAATAAAAAAACAACTCATTACTCAGAAATGAATGGAAGGTTCAAGAAAAGATCGTTTCTTGTATAGGTAAGATATATGGTATTAAAAAGTAGGTTTGTTTTCATTTTAAAATTTTGAGAAGAATTACCTGAATTCTCCTACAAAACTGTTTCCACTTGTCTTTCTTTATCTTTGGATGCACAATCTTAGGTATGGAGAGAATATTACGGTGGAATTGTCAAGTAAACAATTTGAATAAGTAAGTATAACCATTAGTAATCCTTCTTTTAATACACAACTTTGAGTGGTTCCAGAACCACATGTCTACACTTCTCCAACCACCAAGTTAAAGATAGGGGGTTGGATTCGGGGGTAAAATTTACTATGGGGCAGAGGGGGGCTATATCTCCTCCCAGACTCCAGATTGCCTCCCCCCCCCACTCCCGGCTGAAATTAAGTTTCTCCAAAAATGTTGTCAAAACTAAGATAAGCCTGCATAATTCAAGCATCCACTGAAACAGTCATTTTTCTTTAGTACATCTTTACCTTTTCTATTACTATACGGCTCGATTTTCAGTTTTATCTGTCATTGTGACGAAAGTTGGCTCCAACGATGACCCCCCCCCACCACAAGATTTTTAGAAAGCTACGCCACTCGTTGGGGGATGGATTTAGTTATTTACTCAGAATGTCATTGCAAACCATGGACTGGATGACCTCTATTCCCTTTTGAATTAAGACGCTTGACCAAATACCTTCCTAGATATGCGTTAAAGAATGAGTGCATCACGTTTACAAAAACAGTGAAATTATGTGAAAATGATCGTATAGAAGAGAGATAACAATTATTAAAAAAAGGGAAAAGAAACAAAGAGGAGTCGAACAGAAGCCACTCGAATCCGAAGTTCAAACACTTTACCAACAGAACAAAACCTCTAATAACCTAATTTGATATATTAGTGGGTTTACCTTAATTGCATAGCATATTAAGGGGTTTTGGAGGAGAAACATACGGGAGGTGTTCTTGGAAACCTCCGTTTAGGAGGTTTTGAACCATAATTATAACAACGATGATATAGTTTTATACTTCCAAGCTTTTTTACTTAAGAAGTAACATCAAAAGTATTGTTTTTAGTGCTATATCACACTTACGGATGGTAGAATTGATAAACATCACGTAGATATGAAAAATAGCTTTCAAATGAGCCATTAAACGTCACTCTAAAAAGTCCTGGTAGCCGACTAGCCCCAGCTTTCCCACTTGAGACATGGCACCAAAAGTGCAATTTGGAACTTGCTTATGGTGGAATATATAGGAAGGACGTAGAAAGGGGTGTAATTTTTTATGGGGTAGGGGGCAACTACCTCCTCCAGACCCTAGTTTGCCCACACCAAATTAGTTTCTGCAATAGATCTTGTCAAAACTAAGATAAGCCTGCATAATTCAAGTATTGAGAGAAACTGGTCAGTTTTCTTCAGTATATCTTTGTCTCTATGGTAATATATCGCTCATTTTTTAGTTTTTTACTATCATTTTCACTTGATTTGGGAAAATTGGTTCCAGCTTTGCCCTCTCCCCAGGATTTTGACGAAATTGCGCCACTGGACGTAGATATGAGCAATAACTTTTATACGAGCTATTAAAAATCCGTCTAAATACCTGCGATACCCATACGCCCATTAACAATATGCTCTTATCGATACGCGTGACATAAATACGTCCGATACCGATACAGTGTAGTCCATTCCCCAGGGCCTATGGAGGGTCATATTATCAGCAAAACCAAAGATATTTGATCTTTGGAATATGTTGAACAAAATGGCTATCTTGAAATTGTGAGTGGATGACTTCGAGGGGAGGGGCCCTTAGACAGGGGGGGGGGTTAGTTGCCCTCTAATCTTTTTGGTCACTTTAAAAGGGCACTAGAACATTTAATATCCGTTCGAATGAGCTATTATACATCTATCTATGATGTTCTGGTAACCCCTTAGCCCTACTAGAAAAAAAAAACAAGAAGAAAAAAAGAAGAAAAAAAAGGGAGACAGATCAGTGGTACCCATGCAAAAAGGTGATTTTCCTAGTTGTTCAAGGAGGGGGACTGTAATTTCCCTATTCAAGATTTTCGAAAATGCAATAAACTTTTACTTTTAAGACAAACCGAAATAATATATTAATAGAAAAACATAGAAAAACTTTATTGGGATATTTTTTTAGATGATTTTGAAAAAGAGCCTGTAACCCATTGAAAATGGCATCAGACCGAAATCAAAGTTATACGATTGGAATCAGTATGGTCAAAAATCTTGTATAGGGTAATTAGAGTCCCCCATCTTGAACAACAAAGAAAATCACCTTTTTTTTAACCAGGGCTCGGGAGTTACCAGAACAACAGAAATAAATGTTTAAGGACTCATTTGAACGGAAATTAAAATTGCCAGTGCCCTTTTTAAGCGACTAAATACATTGGGGGCAGCTATCCCCCCCCCCAAAGGGCCCGTCTCCTAAATTCGTCTGATCAGAATTATGATATAGCAATTTTTTAGCATAGTTCAAAGGTCCAATTACCATACATGTGGTGATGACCTGACACTCCATAGTCCAATGGAAAAGGGCTGTAAGTTACGCAATTAGGGTCCTACAACATCCTGTGGAATAAATTAGATTAATAGAGTTCGTAGTTCAGTCGGTAGAGCTTGGACTTGGTCAAAGGCTCAAGTACTTAAAGGGCCTTTTTTCATTGATTGTTTTGTGCCTTCTATATGATTGTGGATAACCTGTAGTCGTTGAGGCAGAGTACGGTAAATCTTAACCAATTTTGTTTTTCCTACTGTGCCATAAGATTATGACCAACCACCAAAGTTTGAGCAATTTTGAGTTTGATTTTTTTTCTGATAATTTCTTGATGAAAAAAACTTCACTTTTTGTTTTACATTTTTTTTAGTATTTCGGAAAAAAATTAAATCAAGTTACTCGAATACGTCAGTTCGTTGTTTCTTTTGGTTCCCATAGTCGTCAAAGAAATGGTTTCTTATGTAGCCTAGTATTTGTTATTGGAAAATTTCGAACATTTTATAGGGTGGGATCTTTGTAGGGGGGATTTTGGGAAAGAAAGTTTTTGGGGAACTTTCCAGGACACGATTTACAAAAGGGGGTGGAAATTTCCTAGCATTGTTTGAAAACCGTCACAAATTAAATAAAAAAAATTAGATCTTGGCAGTATTTGTTCTACATTAAACTTAAATAAGAAACGGGCAAAGATTAATTTAAAAAAACAAAGTTTTTCTAAGGGAAGTAAAGAGCGAAGTTGAAACTTAAAACGAACAAAAAATTATTACTTCACAGCCTATCTATCGTTTATCAATAAAACTAGTACAAATAAACCAACTAATTATGTTTCCCAATATTTTCAGGATTATAGAAAACTAGTGCTTTACTGAAAACACAAAATAATATTGGAGTTTTGGTGCAGTAAAACCAAACCGATTAAGGACGCTTCTTACAGAATAAAAATAAGACATTTTAGGATACTCACTTTTAACTCCCAAATCAATATTCCTGTTTTTTATGCTTGACTTTTGTGTTTTCAGCAAAGCACCAGTTTTCTGTAATCCTAGAAAAATTAGGAAACACAATTAGTTGGTTTATTTATTCTAGTTTTATTGATATATATTAGATATTTTGATCTTTATTAAGATTGCTTGAGTTTTGGGGACGATCCCTCCCTTTTTTTAAATCAGGCAAATTTTCTTAGGCTCGATTTGATGGTAACATTAAACTTAATTAGTTTAAATATTTGAAATCAGCATAACAATCCAATTCTTTTCATGTGACAAGCCTATGGCTTTCTCCTGCATTGAATAAGAAAAGAATAATCAATACAAATGTAACAATTTGTTATCAAAATTCCGCTACACTTTCAGCAGGTGTTATTCGTCTTTGTCAGGTCAAGATCTACCGGAATATATACAATTCCTTGTGTAGGAAAGCCAAGTCTCTGTATTATCTAAATAATTTTGCTGCTTGTGGCGATGATATTCGTAAAACTTGGAAGGTAATAAATTCTGTACTTAAACCCGGTTCTCAATCTAGCTCTTTTCCTCTGAGTCTCGTCATTCGGGATAAGGCTGTGGAGGGTCAGCTTAATGTCCAAGAGGCATTCACTTCATTCTTTGCTAATATTGGTACGAGTATTACTTCTTCAGTTACTTTGTCTTGGCCTAAGCCGGACTTTAGATCATACCTCGGGCCATCTTGTATTAAGTCTATGCTTCAAAAGCCAGTAACAAAAAGTGGAATTACTAAAATTGTTTAAGGTTAGAAAAAATCGTCCCCATTCTGGGCCAGATTCTATCCTTTATAAGGTAGTTAAGTCTACTCTTCTTTAAACAGTATTACCTCTAACAAAACTTGCTAATCTTTCATTTAAATGTGGTGTTTTTCCGGATGCTCTCAAGCGTGCTCGGATTATTATTTTGTATAAAGGTGGACCAAGAAATGATCCGTCAAATTATCGACCAATTTCAATTTTATCAGTATTTAGTAAAATATTTGAAAAGGCTATGCTTTCTCGTCTCATTGCTTTCTTAAATTCTAAAAATGTTCTTCAGGATTTTCAATTTGGTTTCTAAATGAAGCACTCCACTGAACATGCCTGTATGGCTCTTTTGAATTTTATTCATTCTGCGTTAGATTCGGGATTGATTCCGGCTGCTGTATTCCTGGATATTCGTAAGGCTTTCGATTCCTTGACCCATGAAATTCTTCTATCAGAGAAGTCTCATTTTGGCATAAGATAAACTGTATTTTTTTGGTTCCAGTCTTATTTGAAGGATAGGTTAATTTCTGTTGATCCACTTTTCCGGTCACCCTCGCAAGTCAATTTTGGTGTCCCCCAGGGATCAGTTTTAGGGCCTATGCTATTTTTGATTTATGTAAATGATCTTTATTATGTTGTAAAAAAGCAGAAACTTATTAATTGATGTAGAATTTGTTATTCTAAGCCTTCCCTTGCCCATAGTGGCAACTATAGTTCACCTTCTTCTGATGTCCTTGTTTGTTTTGCTGATGACAGCACACTTGGCACTTTGGGAAAACTGCGAATCCGTGCTTTGATTGAATTTGGAAAATTTGTTTAAAAGGGTGATTTTATGGCTTGATGCTAATTATCTTACTCTAAATTTTTCTAAGTCCAGTTTTTTTTATTTTTTCGCGGGTTTCTCAGGTTTTTCCCCAGTTATCAGAAATTCGCAAGCCAAATGGAATAATTCATATATGTAAAGACCGGTATGTTCGTTTTTTGGGCATTCTTGTTGATGAAAACCTATCTTTCAAACGTCACATTGATTATATTAAAATGAGGATATGCAGGAGTCTCGGTATTTTTAAGGAAACTTAAACATACTTTTCCAGGATTAATTTTGAAAATCCTTTTTCACTGCTAGATCTAATCTTACGTTTTTTACTGTCCAATTGTGTGGGTGACAAATTTTCCTTCACGTTTAAAACCACTTTCTAAAGTTTACAATAAAGCAAGAAACCTCACACAGAAAACTAATTGTTAATTAGTTATACGATTACTTGATCTTGAGTCACTATACATTCTTTCAAATGCATGTTTTACTTTTGCTCAGCTTCATGGTGACCTCCCCTGGCCCCTAAGTGTTCCGCTTTCTTTTACCTCTGATCAAAATAATTATAATCTTCGTAATATGACAAATCATGTTCAAGTTCCATTCACTCCTTGCATAAGGTCAGATTTTAATCCTCTAATGGCGTGCCATATTGTTTGGAATAGGTTGCCTGAATCAGCTCGAGGGTGCCACTCATTCGGTTTGTGTAAAAAATTGTTAAAAATTCTTTTGCTCCGTGGATGTTATTTTTTTTTTAGTCTATTTCATGCAATTAATTAATTCAGTTTATTTATTTTTTCTATAGTTTTCATTTTATCTATATTTTCTTTTCTTCTCCTTCGTATATGAGTAAGTGATCCTTTTAAATTTTCTTTTATTTTTCCTATCTGAGTAAGTATTTCATATGTCTTCCCCCTTTGTACAGGCCAATGAGCCTTTAGGGGAATAATAACATGTAATATTGTATGTGTATATAATGAAGAATAAAACTTATCTTATCTTATCTTTTAGAGTTTTGATTACTATTGGGTCGAGTCGCCCCTTACTTATGATCTCTCACTTCTGTTCAAAAATGGATTAAATAATGAGCCTCTAGCAAGCTCTTTTTCGCTAGTCTTATCTCCAGAGAGGTAATAACTTTGTAGAGGGCATTGAAAACGAGGTTCTAGGCATTTACCCCCCTACCCCACCGGAAAATACCCCCCAGAAAATTATTTCCCGGTAAATACCCCCCCCGGAAAAAATGTCGGAAAACATCCCGCTCCCTGTGAAAAATGCATCCCCATTGAAAGGAAATTATTTTATCCCCAGTAAAATTCCCCCAGACAATCACAGATAACTTTCGCGAAAAATGTCCGTATGTTTCCCAAAAACAAATACTAGCTATAAGCAATAAACAAATAACAAAACTTAAAAAGGCACCTTTACAATGGGTTTCTCTGATTGTTTTGTAATTAGGGAGGGAGGGAGATACCGCAAAGAGTGCATTTTAATGCCAAAACATCCCAGCTCTCCTTGAGGCATCAGATAAATACTGAGTTAGTTATAGGGGGGGGGGGCAAGGGGAGGGTGGAAGTAGAAATTGATATATAATCCCTAGGGCCGTAATCAGGATTTTTACAGAGGATAGAGGAGGGTTTTACTTCTGTCGGGGGGGGGGGGTGTACAAAAGAAACTTTAATAAAAGCATCAAAAATGTGAAATTGATATCTACTCCCTTATGATTTCTGGGAATATTTCTGGTCTACGCGTTTATTATGAAAGTAAAGAGTAACATTAAAACCAAAAATGAGCAAAATTTATTCTGTATTGGATGGGGCTGCCCCCGGGAGGTTTTCCGCGGGGGAGGGGGGGGGGGCTCAGATTGGGGTATTTTTCGCGGGGGACTATTTTCCATGGGGGGAAGGGGATCTTTTCTGGGGGGATAATTACCGGCCACGAAAATTGAAGAGCCACCATGAGTGGGACCGAAAACGTTACAATACCTTTAGCGTGAACACTACCCGAATTATTGTATCTGGCGAATACCTAACTGAAGCATTCTATAATTATAGAATTATTCTATGTAAAATTTTATATAGTTTTTAATGAGACACTATATTATAATTTTGTATAATTTTACATATTTTTGAATATTTAGTTCCCCAAGTAAAGCGAGTCCCCCCAAAGAAAATATTATTTTTCCTCTTACTTTAAATTATGAAAATGAGTTGTGCCAGGGGGGCTGGGCAAAATGTGTTTTCAAAGTTTAGTGGGGCAATTTAGTCGTTCTGTCCAATAAAAAGGCAATTTTTTTTTTTATGAAAATAGCAAACCAGGATATCTCAATGAAAATATCATAAAACGGTATTATTCGTAATATAGAGGGGATAATTTCCACCCTGTTCGTATTAAAAAAACAGGTAAAATATAGAAAATGTACCATGTTTTAGGAAAAACATTAAGTCTAGGAGGGAGGGAGCTGGGACATCAGGTCCTCTTTCTGTGTTAAAAAGCTAGCCTAAAAAATAAACACATAGCCTATTGGCTAAGCTGACGATTCCACAGAGAAAGGTTTGAATGAAGCACCCCCTGAAGTATCGAAAAGAAGACTTCACACGATACATCTGATGGCCTTATGGCTTTGCAGCTTCCCTTTAAATATAGCGCAAATATTAGTAATTTCAAATTAACCTCCGTTTGCCAGATGACATAGGTTCGACACGCGCATCAGATCAGGTGTTGTTTTACAACCCCTTCGAGAGTCCGAATTTAAAATACCAACAGCTGAAATTTAATCCTAAGCGCTAGACCATAAAATAGCTACGGGGTTAATTAGGGCTAGGTGCTTCTAGTCGGGAATTTAATTACCTAAATTCAGCGCCCAAGAGTATTAAATTAAAAAAATGTACCTCGTTAAAAAGCGGGTAGAGTACCGGTAAAATGAGATATTAAAGAGTAAATTAATTTATTGCGTATGAGATTCTAGCTTGATCCGCTGATGGAAAGATCAAAATTCACTAATTAATGAGTTAGGCTATCTAGCAATTAACTTTGAAAGGCCAGCTTTAACATGGAGTATACAAGGCAACTTGGATTCTTATTCCTTTGTCTACGTGAAAAAAAAAGTCCCATTCAGACACAAAATTATTCATACACGTAATAGTCGTGTTGCAAAAGTATGGTCACACCTACACAGGCATGCAGGCAGGAACTCGTTTCCTGAATTCATTTCAGGAATGAGTTCCTGAAGGAATTCACCAATTCCTTGTGGATTAATTCTTATGAAAACAAAAACTGAGATATTATTGCATAAAAGGTAACCTGGCTTGAAGGCTCTCCTGAATACTCACGTGCACCCGCAAATAGAAGACAGAAGGAGAGGGGTAAACATCCCCTTGGGTATCCATCCAAAGACCCTTTCCAGGAATCTGTTCTTTTCAATCATGGTGGAATTTAAAAAAGGAAGGATATTCGAACCGAAAAAAAATTAATAGCCATTTCAGGAAAAGATCTCAATCCCTTTCCTCTTTCTCGACAGTTTTGGCTGAGCAAATTTTCACCTTCAAAAACATATGACCTTCAAAATATTTGTTCCATCATTTCAACCTGGGAATTCCTAAACAGGCTGTATCCAAGAAGGGAATTGTGGGGTAGCTAGTCTAAACCCCCTTCCAAAAATTTTTTATAACCAGTAAATTTGTATATGAAAAAAAGTTTGCAAGCGGAAATCCTTGGAATCTTTAAGCCAATGGCGTATCCAGGATTATTATCCGGAAGAAGGGTTACAAAAACTTTACAGATCCCATAAGAAAATTGTTAATGTGCATTTTTATTACTTTTTATGATTTGGAAAAGAAATTCAAAAGGGGAGGGGTTTGAACCCCCACCCCCGGATATGGTCTTGTGCTAAGTAATTGGAATATTTTTTTCATATGTTGCATAATTTATTCGGCATTTAGTTTATGAACGCTAGCTTCGCCCCGAAAAAGTTCCTCCTAAAAGGTGCATCAGTGTGTCTCGTGAAGGCCTCCACGGGTCTTGGGCAAAGAGCTCAAGCCACCTTACTCGCTAGACAAAGTTTAAAGGAGGGCATTCTTTTGGTACCATCTCCCCTCCACTGCCCCCGAAAAATTGACCCTGTGTATGACCTGGTTTTCAAAGCCAAATTATATTCGTTGCAAGAAAATGCGTTTCAGCTAATTACAGGTCGCATGGAAAATGAAGCAAATGATTTTTTTTTTTTTAATGGGGAAAGTGCACTTCCAATGATTTTTTAGGCAGCAGTGTGGTCATATACACTTCATCAAAGGCCATATAGTTTTTTTGGGGGGAGTAGACATGCAGGGAGGAATAAACTCCTGGAAGGGGGTATAAATTCAGAAAACCCAAAAGTTTACAAACTATATGGCATGCATAACTAATTACTGGAAAAAAACTTAAGCCTCTTGAAATTTGGGGTTGAAGTAGGGACCCAATACCCCTTCCTCCTGTCAATGTTCCTGAGTCAAACACTAATAGAGTCTCTGTATGATATGTAAGGATCTGCTGAATTTTTCTGTCCCCAATCAATCATGCTATACAACACAGGCCAGAGAAATCTTTCGTTAGAGGGAAGGGAAAAAAAACTAGCAGACCACAAAAAATTAAAGGATTGTAAAACAAAATCATGAAAGATAGCCATGGCACCCTCAATATAAACAGGCATCGCTAACTCAAGGCGCCCTTTCCCCTTATTTGTGTATGTGCCTATACACCATCAGTTACATATCATCTAGCAGCCTCACATAACATTCGCGACAGATAGGGTTTTGCACTTTGTATGTTTTGATTGAAGAAGACGAATGGTGGCGTTAATTAACGATTAGGCGTGAATAGATTTTTTTGGGGGGAGGGGGGCAAAATTAATTTTTAAAAACCTACGGGAGGAGAGGATTAAATTTGTCCCTGTTTTTTTTTCGAAAATACCGGAAAATGCATTTTTCAATGTAAACATCCCCAAAAAGGTGCTCTTTGAAACCTAGGGCACTGACGACAAATCTATCCCCCCAGCAACTTCCGAATCCAGCAACTGGCAATGGAAATCCAGTAAATAACTTGAAAATAATCAACCCTGCAACCAGTAAACGAACATTGTGGGTTGTCGTCGCCTGACTTAACTCCAGCTGGGTTGTCCCGACATAGGAGCTAAACCTTGTCGGTTTAATGCTTCATTTGATCTCATAACAGGGTCGTTACAAAGCAGGTGAAGCGAGTTCAGGGTGGGCTGATTGACCATTTAAACAAATTGATACCCAGATAGGTCTTCTGATGGATTAGGTCATGCTAGGTTATGAAGGCTGTTTGAATAATGCAGCTCTTGATCAAGATGTAATTGTGGATGATGGGAAGAATTTAAACTTCCGCTGGGCCATTGAAAAAAGGGTACTTTACAGGCACCAACCAAGGGGTATGGAATAAGCTAAAATTTGGGTTTCAGAAATCAATCTCGTTCTTTCTTGTACAGGACGTGATGGTTTGTTTCAAGAATGGATTTTGAAAGAATTTGCCATCCAATCCCATTTAAGATACTATTCTGAAGTTGAATAGCAACAATCATTTTTTTGCAGTTTTTTTTTTGTGTTTTAGTAGAATAATTTTGTGTTTTTCTTATGCTTTCCAAGAAATTTGTTTTGTGTTTTAGAAGACTCCCAAAATTAAATCACAGTTTTCGCAAGTCTGGGGTACATAAGACATTTACGATTGAAAACCTTATTAAACTGATCTTAATTGACAAGTCATACCCTTTCTGAAATTGTCTAACGATAAACATTTTTAAACCAGTAAAGAATATTACACCGATCACAGGTTATTTTGTATAGTTTTTAAGCCTATCATGTATTCATATACATATATAAATATATATATATATATATATATATATATATATATATATATATATATATATATATATATATATATATATAAACATTTTTGTAATTGTAGCATATTTTAGACGTATAATTTTCCCAGAGCTAAATGGCTCTCCATTTTTTATCCCTTCCTTGCCCCCCCCCCCCTAATAAAGTCCAACTTCATAATGTCACCGTCCTTGAGATGTTACTGTATCACTCTTTTGATAATCTACATACTCGTAGCTCGGTTTGATTTAGTTTAACATCTGTCTAAATATTCCTTGAGAGCTTCAACTTGATACTCGTAGCTTGCGTAGTAGCAATATATGCACATAGCACCTTTGGTTTTCATGAACATCCGCCTCAGCACACGCTGAAAGTTTCAACTTAATACCATAAACCATTCCTGAAGCATTGCTGATACGTCCTCTTGACAACATGTATGCGGACAGTGTGTTTCGCTTTAGTCTAATACTGTTTCAGTATTCCCCAAAATTTTCGCCTTAATTCCCTTAGCTTTAGTAGCAGTAGTAGTGGTACCAGCAGTAATAGTAGTAACAGTAGTAGCCGTGTTATTAGTAGTAGCCTTAGTTTAGTAGCAGTAGTATGAGTAGAAGCAGAAGCATTAGGATGCAAATGTTATCTTTTGGTTAGTTCAACATCCCCCGCAACATGCCCTTTAAGTTTCCACTTCACACACCAATCCGTCCCTAAGATATTGATGATACTCCCTTTTGACAACCTGCATACAGATGGCGTGTTGTGATTCAGTTCACCTTTCCCACTCACTATTCCCCGAAAATGCCATACCCTTAGGCATAGTTGTAATAGTAGTCACGGTAGTATTATTGGTACTAGTAGTAGTATTAACAGTAATAGCACTTAGTACTAGTAGCAGCAGTAGTATTAACATATTGCCTTTTGGTCAGTTGAAGATCCCCCTCATCAAGTGCTTAATAAAATTAGCCGTTGCCATGAAATTGCAGATATGCCCTTTTGATAACCTGTATAGTCATATACTTTCTGAAATTTTCATCTTAATACTCGTACCCTTAAAATTAGTTGCAATACAAGTATTAATTGGAGTAGTAGTAAAAGTAGCAGTGGTAGTAGTATTAGTAGTAGCGTGCACACATTGCCTTTTGGTCAGTTGATCTTCCCCTTTAAGCAATTTCTGAAAGTTCCAACTTAATCCCAAATCCATTCTCGAGATACGTCCTTTTGACAATCTGCATGCATATAGTTTGTTTGGATTTAGTTCAGATTTCCCCTTTATATTATTCCAAATTTCACGGTCATACACTTAGCCTTAATAGTATCATAGTAGTAGTAGGAGAAGTTACAGCAGTAGTAATGTTGTTTTAATTGTAGCAATAGCAGTAGAATTAATAGCAGTGGTAGCAGGTGCATGTTGAATTTTGGTCATTTGAACATACCCCATGATGCCCCGTAAGTTTCATTTTGATGTGGTAAGTCGTTCCAAAAATATTACTGATGCGCCCTTTTGACGCTCCTTTTTAGCTTAATACTCTTGGCCTTACAAGTAATTGCAATTAAAGTAGTAGTTGGAGTAGTTTAGTTGCATTAGAAGCAGTAGTAGTAGCAGTAAAAACAGCAGTGGTAGTAGTATTAGCAGTAGCCTGTACATATCATCCCTTGGTCAATTGATCTTTCCCTTTAAATGTTCTCTGAAAGTTCTAACTCAATACCTAAATCCAATCTTGAGATATGCTCTTTTGAAAATATGCATGCACATAGTGTGTTTTGATTCAGTTCAACACTCCCCTCAACATTCTCTGAAAGGCTCACCTGAATGCCTCTCATCTTTTTGGATAGTAAAAGTCAAACATGCCCACCTTTCTCGATAACATATAATATAAGTTAACAATAGGTGATTTGCCTAACTTACAGCCCTTGCCCTAAGGACTGTGTGTGTAGGGGGGGGGGGAGTCGCATCCCCAAAGACACAAATACTTGAACTATCAAATATGCTGAACAAAATTTTTTTTCTCAAAATTTTTACTCGATGCGTTTTGGGAAATGATGGGTGGGAGGGGGACTGGTTGTCCTCCAATCACTTTTGACTCTTAAAGGGGGTTCTTGAACTTTTAGTTTCCATAAACACCTTATATACCCTGGAGGCATAGCTTACAACCGTCGCCACCAGGTTCTGAGGGTTTTTGTCAACCCTGCAGGCATTGTTATATGATCTTTGGACTAATTTTAACAAAATGGCTATCTCCAGGGCCGGAAAAAAGGCGATTGGGCCCAATCGACCCGCAGGTATGAAAGATCCCCAGGGAAGTGATTCTCTGGAAGCAAAGAGTATCTTTCGATTTAGCTCTTCCCGCTCCCCAGGTCAAAATTTGAGGTCCCTTGCATCCCCCCCCCCACATTCACTGTAAGTACTAAACAGATACTCCAAGCTGTTCCCGAGATTTTGCAGATGCGTTATTTTGACAATCTCACAACACATTGTTTCATTAATAAAAGACGTAAAGTTTCAGGGAGACGCTACATTCGTCAATACTTCACACGACAACATGCAAGACTTCTCAATACTTCACACGGCACCGGCTAAGGGACCCTGTCAGATCTAAGCACATTTCCTATTTCGTGGTTTCTTGAGCATAATGCAGGTGTGAATGACCCAGCTTACACCTGCACTAAAGCCATCGTTTTCAAGCACGTGCAGTAAGCCCTGTTGATAATTGTTTCCCCTCTATATAAGATTAAGTAAAAAAACAACAAGTTTTTAAACTGAAAGTAAGGAGCGGCATTAAAACTTAAAACGAACAGAAATTATTCTGTATATGAAAGGGGCTGTCCCCTCCTCAACGCCTTACTCTTTACGCTAAAGTTTGTCTCTGTCTCCCAACTTTTTTTTTTGAAAACAATAAAAAACTTCAGCGTACAGAGCAAGGCGTTGAGGATGGGACAGCCCCTTTCATATACTGCATAATTTCTGTTCCTTTAAAGTTTTAATGTCGCTCCTTACTTTCAGCTAAAAAAACTTGTTTTTTTATTTAATTTCTGAACGTTTTTGAATTAATGCAGCTTTAATTTTGGCTCACAGTACATAAACAATTAAAAAGGAATTTGCATATTAATTTTACTTTTTTTTTTGGCTAAAATGGCTTTCTCGAAATTTTGTTCTGACGTAACTTACGAATTAACTTCTATATTCGTATGTTTTAATTACGTATATTAGGGAATTCGCAATCACCTCTCATCTATTTATATTTTCCCCTGACACTTATTTTATCTTTCAAAAATACTTCCAAGACTTTTAATTTTGTAGATTTTTGCTTTCTCTTGACAATTCAAAAATCAATGCTAATTAGAATCACACGCTGGACAAAAACTTTGAAATTGCACTTTTTGAGTTGAACTGTTTTGGAGAAAAATGTATTTCTGTCTTGAAATGAAAAATATCTTTCCTCGCTTGCTGGTGGGAATTTCAAAAAGGTAAGCACCAGCTCCATAATTTGTCATGAGGCAGGGGAGGGGGGAGGGGAGGGGGGTTCAACTATCTCCATACACAATTTCACCCCCTCCCAGACCTCAGTTTACCCCCCCCCCGGCTGAAATTTAGTTTATGCAAAAAAATCTTGTCAAAAACTAAGAATAAACCTGGATAATTCAAGTATCCAGAGAAACAGGGCAGTTTTCTTTAGTACATCTTTTCCTTTATGGTAATATATGGATCATTTTTCGGTTTTCACTGTAATTTTCACTTGATTTGGGAAAATCCATCTTCCCCCCCCCGGATTTTGACAAAATTACGCCACTGGTAAGCACGTGTGTAATGCTTCCCACAATGGCTTCCACCTTTAGAAGCAATAGTAGAGAGGGAGGTGCTACTCCGATCAGGACCACGTGGTTTATGGTTTTCTCACTGAGAATGAAAAACAGTATTTTTCTCACTTGAAAAACATGAATTTTGTCACATTCATGGATTTTTTTATGGTTTTTGTCAGTGAGAATGAAAAAACAGGAACTTTCTCACATTTATGTCTGTTTTATGGTTTTTGTCAGTGAGAATGGAAAAACAGGAACTTTCTCACTTTCATGGATTATTGAGTCATTAATCAGATTGTTTCCGGGCAAGGTTAATTAATGTCTGACAGATGACGTCAAGTTAATTAATGTCTTTGATGTATTTCCAAAGAGAATGTTTCCGAGGCAAAGTTTAGATCACACATGACAGATGATGTCATGATTGATTGATTGACATGAAAGGGGAATTAATTTGTTGTTTCTAAAGAGAATTGATTTGACACGACAGGGAATTAATTTGTTGTTTCTAAAGAGAACTGTCTCAGAGCAAATGTTTAGATCTTAGCGATGAAGAGATTGATTCAAGAAAGGGTTCCCAAATAATTTGAAATGTATCAGCGCAGAGATGCCAACCAAAAGGAACACACTGAAATTACGTTTAGGGATTATTTGGGCGAAACCGTTTCAGGCATTCTATGGAATTATTTCGGCGAAACAGTTAGAGACATCTTAAAAGAGGATTTTAGAAGAGGATTTGAGGGTGAAACTCTCTGGTCGTTATAATACACAAGTTCCATTTGAACAGTGTTGTGAGGTCCTCTACCCCAACCCAAAAGGGTTCTAATCCCCCTACCCCAACCCCGAAGGAAGCCCCCGGGGCTCAAAGGTCCCCCAAGCTCCCCAAGGGCCCCCCGACCCCAAAGGGACCCCAGACCCCCAAAGGCCCATCGGACTCCCAAAAGACCACCGGGCTCCCAAAGGGCCCCCCGGCCCCCCAAAGGCCCTCCCCCGGTCCCCAAAGGTCCACCGGGCTCCCAAAGGACCAATCGGCCCTCAAGTGCCCCCCAGGCCCCCAAAGGCCCACCCCAGGCCCCCAAAGGCCCACTTGGCTCCCAAAAGACCACCGGGCTGCCAAAGGGCCCCCCAGACCCCCAAAGGCCCCCCAGGCTCCCAAAAGACAACCCGGCCCTAAAGGGCCCCCCCAGACCCCCAAAGGACCCCCAGCACTCCAAAGGCCCCTGAGTCCCCATTTTTTAATACATTTTTTGGCTTTATTATATCTTTTCAGAACAAGTTATTTTCTTAATGTCCATCCTAAACCCATTTTACAAGTTTAAGTACCCAACTTTTTCACCCAGAACTATACTTCACAGCTTTTCGAATGCCCACAACACCAAGCAATACTTTTCAAAAGGCATTTCAGAACAAGTTATTTTCTTAATGTAAAGTAAAGTTGTGGGTGAAAAGAAAGGATGCTTCAACTTATAAAATGGGTTTAGAAAGGACATTAAGAAGGAACTTGCTCTGAAATGTCTTTTGAAAAGTATTTCTTGGTGTTGAGGTATCCAAAAAGCTGTAAAGTATAGTTGCGAGTGAAAAGGTTGGGAACTTCAACATGTAAAATGGGTTTAGGAAGAACATTAAGAAAATAACTTGTTCTGAAATGCCTTTTGAAAAGTATTGCTTGGTGTTGTGGGCATTCGAAAAGCTGTGAAGTATAGTTCTGGGTGAAAAAGTTGGGTACTAAAACTTGTAAAATGGGTTTAGGAGGGACATTAAGAAAAGAACTTGTTCTGAAATGCCCTTTGAAAAGTATTGCTTGGTGTTGTAGCATTCAAAATGCTGTAAAGTAAAATTTTAGGTGAAAAGGATGAGTACTTCAATTTGTAAAATTGGTTTAGGAGGGACATTAAGAAAAGAACTGGTTCTGATATGCCTTTTTAAAAGTATTTCTTGGTGTTGGAGCATTCAAAAATCAGTATAGTAAAGTTGTGGGTGAAAGGGATGGGTACTTCAACTTGTAAAATGGGTTTAGGATGGAAATTAAGAAAATAACTTGTTCTGAAAAGATATAATAAAGCCAAAAAAGTATTAAAAAATGGGGACTCAGGGGCCTTTGGGGTGCTGGGGGTCCTTTGGGGGTCCGGGGGGCCCTTTAGGGCCGGGTGGTCCTTTGGGAGCCTGGGGGGTCTTTGGGGGTCCGGGGGCCCTTTGGGAGCCCGGTGGTCTTTTGGGAGCCCGGTGGGGCTTTGGGGGCCCGGGGGGGCCCGGGGGGGGTCTGGGGGGCACTTGAGGGCCGATGTATAGTTCTGTATAGTTCTGTATATTCTGTATAGTTGTATAGCGATGTATACCGCTGTGAAGTATAGTTCTGGGTGAAAAAGTTGGGTACTTAAACTTGTAAAATGGGTTTAGGAGGGACATTAAGAAAAGAACTTGTTCTGAAATGCCCTTTGAAAAGTATTGCTTGGTGTTGGAGCATTCAAAATGCTGTAAAGTAAAATTTTTGGTGAAAAGGATGAGTACTTCAATTTGTAAAATTGGTTTAGGAGGGACATTAAGAAAAGAACTGGTTCTGAAATGCCTTTTGAAAAGTATTTCTTGGTGTTGGAGCATTCAAAAATCAGTATAGTAAAGTTGTGGTGAAAAAGACGGGTACTTCAAGTTGGAAAATGGGTTTAGAAGGGACATTAAGAAAGGATGTTGCTCTGAAATGCCTTTTGAAAGGTATATTTTGGTGTTGAGGTATTCAAAAAGCTGTAAATTAAAGTTGCTTGTGAAACTGATGGATACTCCGACTTGTACAATGGGTTTAGGAATGACATTAAGAAGTGAACTTGCTCTGAAAATCCTTTTGAAAAGTATTTATTGTTTTTGACGCATCCAAAAACCTGTAAAGTAAAGTTTTAGGTGAAATGGGTAGGTAATTCAATCTTGAAAATGTGTTTAGAAGTGAAATTAAGAAAAGAAGTTGCTCTGAAATACCTTTGTAAGGTATTGCTTTGTGTTGGAGCATTCAAAAAGCTATAAAGTAAAGTTGTGGGTGAAAAGGATTGGTACTTCAAGTTGGACAATGGGTTTAGAAAGGACATTAAGAAAGGAACTTGCTCTGAAATGCCTTTTGAAAGGTATTTCTTGATGTTGAGGTATCCAAAAAGCTGTAAAGTAAAGTCGTGGGTGAAAAGGAAGGATGCTTCAAGTTGGAAAATGGGTTTAGAATGAACATTAAGAAGAGATGTTGATCTGAAATGTCTTTTGAAAGGTATTTCTTGGTGTTGGGGTATCCAAATAGCTGTAAAGTTGTGGGTGAAAAGGAAGGATGCTTCAACTTATAAAATGGGTTTAGAAAGGATATTAAGAAGGAACTTGCTCTGAAAAGTCTTTTGAAAAGTATTTCTTGGTGTTGAGGTATCCAAAAAGCTGTAAAGTATAGTTGTGGGTGAAAAGGTTGGGAACTTCAACATGTAAAATGGGTTTAGGAAGGACATTAAGAAAATAACTTGTTCTGAAATGCTTTTTGAAAAGTATTGCTTGGTGTTGTGGGCATTCGAAAAGCTGTGAAGTATAGTTCTGGGTGAAAAAGTTGGGTACTTAAACTTGTAAAATGGGTTTAGGAGGGACATTAAGAAAAGAACTTGTTCTGAAATGCCCTTTGAAAAGTATTGCTTGGTGTTGGAGCATTAAAAAAGCTGTAAAGTAAAATTTTAGGTGAAAAGGAAGGATGCTTCAACTTATAAAATGGGTTTAAGACGGTCACTAAGAAAAGAACTTGTTCTGAAATGTCTTTGAAAAGTATTGTTTGATGTTGGAGCATTCAAAAAGCTGTAGAGTAAAGTTGTGGATGAAAAGGATGGTTACTTCAACTTGTAAAATGGGTTTACAATGGAAATTATGAAAAGAACTTGTTCTGAAATGTCTTTGAAAAGTATTGCATGATATTGGCACATTCAAAAGAACCAAAAACCTGTAAAGTAAAGTTGTGGGTGAAAAGGATGAATGCATCAACTTGTAAAATGGGTATAGGAGGGACTTTAAGAAAGGAACTTGCTCTTAAATGCCTTTTGAAAATTATTACTTGGTATTGGGTTATCCAAAAATTTGTAAAGTAAAGTTGTGGGTGAAAAAGATTGGTACTTCATGTTGTAAAATGGGTTTAGTAGGGACATTAAGAAAATAAGTTGCTCTGAAATGCCTTTTGAATTTTATTTATTGGTTTTGAGGCATCCAATAAGCTGTAAAGTAAAGTTGTGAGTGAAAATGATGGATGCTTCAACTTGTAAAATTGGTTTAGGAGGGACATTAAGAAAGGAACTTGCTCTGAAATGCCCATTGAAAAGTATTGCTTGGTGTTGAGATATCCAAAAAGCTGTAAAGTAAAGTTGTGGGTGAAAAGGATGGGTACTTCAAGTTGTAAAATGGGTTTAGAAGGGACATTAGCAAAGGAACTTGCTCTGAAATGTCTTTTGAAAAGTATTACTTGATTTTGAGGTGTGCAAAAAGTCGTAAAATAAAGTTGTGGTGAAAAAGATAACTATTTCAACTTGTAACATTGGTTTATGAAGGACATTAAGAAAAAACTTGTTCTGAAAAAATATAATAGAGCCTTTTGAAAAGTATTGCTTGATGTTTGGGCGTGGAAAAAAGTCGTAAAGTAAAGTTGTGGTGAAAAAGACGGGTACTTCAAGTTGGAAAATGGGTTTAGAAGGGACATTATGAAAGGAGGTTGCTCTGAAATGCCTTTTGAAAGGTATATTTTGGTGTTGAGGTATCCAAAAAGCTGTAAAGTAAAGTTATGGGTGAAATGGATGGATGCTTCAACTTGTAAAATGGTTTTAGGAGGGATATTAAGAAAGGAACTTGCTCTGAAATGCCTTTTGAAAAGTATTTCTTGGTGTTGAGGTATCCAAAAAGCTCTAAAGTAAAGATGTGAGTGAAAAGGATGGGTACTTCAAGTTGGAGAATGGGTTTAGAAGTGACATTAAGAAAATAAGTTGCTCTGAAATGCCTTTGAAAGGTATTGCTTGGTGTTGGAGCATTCAAAAAGCTGCAAAGTAAAGTTATGGATGAAAATGTTTGGTACTTCAAGTTGTAAAATTGGTTTGGAAAGGGACATTAAGACAGGAACTTGCTCTGAAATGCCTTTTGAAAGGTATTTCTTGGTGTTGAGGTATCCAAGAAGCTGTAAAGTTGTGGGTGAAAGGAAGGATGCTTCAAGTAGGAAAATGGGTTTAGGAGGGACATTAAGAAAGGAACTTGCTCTGAAATGCCTTTTGAAAAGTATTTCTTGGTGTTGAGGTATCCAAAAAGCTGTAAAGTAAAGTTGTGGGTGAAAAGGATGGGTACTTCAAGTTGGAGAATGGGTTTAGAAGTGACATTAAGAAAAGCAGTTGCTCTGAAATGCCTTTGAAAGGTATTGCTTGGTGTTGGAGCATTCAAAAAGCTGTAAAGTAAAGTTGTGGGTGAAAAGGATTGGTACTTCAAGTTGGAAAATGGGTTTGGAAAGGGACATTAAGAAAGGAACTTGCTCTGAAATGCCTTTTGAAAGGTATTTCTTGATGTTGAGGTATCAAAAAAGCTGTAAAGTAAAGTCGTGGGTGAAAAGGAAGGATGCTTCAATTTGGGAAATGGGTTTAGAATGAACATTAAGAAGAGATGTTGCTCTGAAATGTCTTTTGAAAAGTATTTCTTGGTGTTGGGGTATCCAAAAAGCTGTAAAGTAAAGTTGTGGGTGAAAAGAAAGGATGCTTCAACTTATAAAATGGGTTTAGAAAGGACATCAAGAAGGAACTTGCTCTGAAATGTCTTTTGAAAAGTATTTCTTGGTGTTGAGGTATCCAAAAAGCTGTAAAGTATAGTTGCGGGTGAAAAGGTTGGGAACTTCAACATGTAAAATGGGTTTAGGAAGAACATTAAGAAAATAACTTGTTCTGAAATGCCTTTTGAAAAGTATTGCTTGGTATTGTGGACATTCGAGAAGCTGTGAAGTATAGTTCTGGGTGAAAAAGTTGGATACTTAAACTTGTAAAATGGGTTTAGGAGGGACATTAAGAAAAGAACTTGTTCTGAAATGCCCTTTGAAAACTATTGCTTGGTGTTGTACCATTCATAAATCTGTAAAGTAAAATTTTAGGTGAAAACGATGAGTACTTGAATTTGTAAAATGGGTTTAGGAGGGACATAAAGAAAGGAACTTGTTCTGAAATGCCTTTTGAAAAGTATTTCTTGGTTTTGGAGCATTCAAAAATCAGTAAAGTAAAGTTGTGGGTGAAAGGGATGGGTACTTTAACTTGTAAAATGGGTTTAGGATGGACATTAAGAAAATAACTTGTTCTGAAAAGATATAATAAAGCCAAAAAAGTATTAAAAAATGGGGACTCAGGGGCCTTTGGAGTGCTGGGGGTCCTTTGGGGGTCTGGGGGGCCCTTTAGGGCCGGGTGGTCCTTTGGGAGCCTGGGGGGTCTTTGGGGGTCCGGGGGGCCCTTTGGGAGCCCGGTGGTCTTTTGGGAGCCCGGTGGGCCTTTGGGGGCCCGGGGCGGGCCTTTGGGGGTCTGGGGGGCACTTGAGGGCCGATTGGTCCTTTGGGAGCCCGGTGGACCTTTGGGGACCGGGTGAGGGCCTTTGGGGGTCCGGGGGGCCCTTTGGGAGCCCGGTGGTCTTTTGGGAGTCCGATGGGCCTTTAGGGGTCTGGGGGGCCCTTTGGGGGTCCGGGGGCCCTTTGGGCGCTGGGGGGCCCTTGGCGCCCCGGGGGCTTCCGTCGGGGTTGGGGTCGGGGCATTAGAACCCTTTGGGGTTGGGGTAGAGGACCTCACAACACTGTTCAAATGGAACTTGTGTATTATAACGACCACAGAGTTTCACCCTTAAATTCTCTTCTAAAATCATCTTTTAAAATGTCTCTAACTGTTTCGCCGAAATAATTCCATAAAATGACTGAAACGGTTTCGCCCAAATAATCCCTAAACGTAATTTCAGGGTGTTCCTTTTGTTTGGCATCTCTGCGCTGATACATTTGAAATTATTTGGAAACCCTTTCGTGAATCAATTTCTTCATCGCTAAGATCTAAACATTCGCTTGGAGACAGTTCTCTTTAGAAACATCAAATTAATTCCCTTTCGTGTCAAATCAATTCTCTTTAGAAACAACAAATTAATTCCCCTTTCATGTCAGTCAATCAATCATGACATCATCTGTCATGTGTGATCTAAACTTTGCCTCGGAAACATTCTCTTTGGAAATACATCAAAGAAATTAATTAATTTGACGTCATCTGTCAGAAATTAATTAACCTTGCCCGGAAACAATTTGATTAATGACTCAATAATCCATGAAAGTGAGAAAGTTCCTGTTTTTCCATTCTCACTGACAAAAACCATAAACCAGATATAAATGTGAGAAAGTTCCTGTTTTTTCATTCTCACTGACAAAAACCATAAAAACATCCATGAATGTGACAAAATTCATGTTTTTCAAGTGAGAAAAATGCTGTTTTTCCATTCTCAGTGAGAAAACCATAAACCATGTGGTCCTGATCGGAGTAGCACCTCCCTCTCTACTAGCAATTTAACTTGCAAAAAGCAGATCCTTCTCTTCTTTCTCCTTTCCCTAGGGAACCTGTTTTCCCTAGCACTTTAGTCCATCAAAACTTTAGCTCATCAACACTTTACTATGTAAAGTTGAGTTAAAAACCTCAGCATATTTCATAGTTCTGGGTAGTTGGAAATTAACATAATTTTTACACTACCCTCTTTCAAGAAACCTAAACGTGCAGCATGGAGCTTCTCTAGTAATTAAGAAATTAATTTTTATTTTTAATAAATCAAGCAATCTTAATTAATAAACTAATTTAATCAAATAAAATGATTCTCATTTTGATTAATTAACTTTAATTAATTTTTATCTAACTATGTATTTTCTACTTATTCTTGAAACCATGTCTACTTAAAATCTACTTGCTTTAATACACCAGCTACTCCTTTTTCGACCCTGTCAAATGGAAAAACTGGCAAGCAATTCAATCGACAGTCTTGGAAGGTTCTCTATGAACTATGATAAACGACGCAAGAAATTGCAGATTTATAGGAAAAAGTAACTTTTTAGCGCGCCTAAAGTTCAAATATCCTCAAGCTCTAGGTGCACCCAAATTTAATTGGCAGACTTTTATAATCAGAAATTGTAAATTCAAACAAAACATTTTATTATTGAGGAATTGCATTTTGTAAATTTCTTGCTGAATTATTCTTTTGACTTTATTTCTTCTTTAATTTTTCTTTTTTTGAGGATTATTTTGAATTAGGCTTACCATCCAATATATTAGGGACTTTGTTTCGCTTTCGAGCGAATTGCCTACCACTGAAAAACAGAAATATAGTTTTTGGTAGAAAAAGACTGGCCGCAGACGCAGATTATTTTTGCCTTATATGTAATCTAAACCAGCAAGAAATTCTTTATTATCGGCGGTATCTTTCTCTGATAGATTGATGATGATCCGACTCAAAAGCAAGTTTAGCAACCTCTTCGAAATTCTGGTTTACACTCCAGATTCGTCAAGGTCGGACAAAGAATCTGAAGATTTCTACCCTCAGCTTCAGAACCTTGTTGACACCATTCAGAAGAAAGACATCATTACAGTCCTTGGAGACTTCAATGCCATCTTGGGAAACAACAACAGCGGAAACGAAGATATCTTGGGCAAATTTGGAATATGACAAATCAACAGCAGAGGAGAGCGCCTCAATGTATTTTAACAAGGCAACGACCTATTTGTAACAAACAGACTGTTAAAGCACTGGCGAAAAAGGAAAGTCACTTGGTGGTCCTATTATGGAAGGACTGTCAACATGATAGATTACATACTGGTATCTAACCCAAGGAAATCTCCGTTCACAGACACAGTGACTCTAGTCGGAGAAGATTCTGACAGTTATCACAGTCTCATCGTGTCACCACTTCACCTAAGATAAAAGGCCGTTGTCAAACCAAAGCAAAAAGTCCAAGATTTCATGTGGAAGCCCTGAAAGAACAGAAGACGTAATAAGAGTATAAAGAAAAGCTAAACAAACGACTATCAGAGATCACGCAAGAAACACCTGACCCATTTAGCCAAACCAACATTGATCAGCTCGTGTTCCAAAGTAGCGGTGCTGTATGTGAAACACTCCAGCTCGTTCTTGGCCATAAATCTTCAGGAGAAAGGTCATGGATCACCCAGGAGATCAGGGACATGTGCAACGAGAAACTAAGTCTCCGAAACAAGCAAGATCAAGAAAGCAAGCATAGATTCAGACAACTCAAATGCCAAATCAAGAAGAAAATTTGTCAGGCACTTAAAGACATGATAGCAGTTCGAAGAAAACTTCTGAGGGGGTAACTCCCACCTCACGTTATAACGTGCTAAGGAGCTAGCGAGTTGTAAAGATACTAAGTGCATGCATCTCTGGGATTAAAACGGGCAAAAAATTACCTACTCACACTGGAATCCGAGAGCGTTGGAAAGAGGACATTAAGGAAAAGCTACATCTCACAGTAAACAAATATCCTGAAGTCCATCAGAAGTTCCCGACACAAAAAAAAGAATAACCAACTCTAAGGTTAGAGGTAGAAGCCGCTCTTAAAGCCCTCAAATCCAATAGAGCACCCGGGATAGACGGTATAGAAGCAGAACTACTCATAGTAGAATCCGATGTCATCATTGATCTATACCATTGAATAGCAACAGCTGTGTGGAAAAACATACTACCCCGAGTCCTGGTCGACGTCTGTCATAGTCCCCTTCCACAAGAAAGTATCCAAAAGTGGTTGCGACATCTGCGGAACCATTTCGTTTACGTGCCAACTCGCCAAGATCCTCACGAAAATATTTCTAGATCGTAAAAGAATCATGACAAGACATGTGATACCTTAGTATCAAGCTGGGTTCCGTCAGGAGAGATTCACAATAGATCAAACCTTTGTCGCTAAAAAAAACCATGAAGCACTATTTTGAATTTGGCAAGGAACTATACTCAATGTTCATCGACTTTAAGCATGCCTTCGACCTGATCTAACGAAATAGTCACTGGAATATTTTGGTTCATTACGGAATTCATCCTGATATTATGGGTATTACGAAAAGTATGTACGAAAAGGCGAGCAGCATGGTGCAGACTAGCAAAGGACTCACTGGAGAATTTTCTACCTCTACAGGCATTCTCCAAGGATGCCTCATATCACCCACCCTCTGCTTATTTCTAAATAATGGGCAGGCACTTGCCCCTAATAATATGTGATTAGGCTTAGGAGGATAGCACTTCGACCCACGTGCACACGCTTTTGACAATAAGCGTCTGAATGGAGAAATAGAGGAGCTCCAAGTCAGTGCAAACACTATCGACGACGCAGCTAGTTCCTTTGGAATGAAGATAAATGCCGGAAAGACCAAGGCAATGAGAGTATCACGGCACGCAGAAACTATTCCCTCTCTCACCAAAATCACTGTTCAGGGCAAGAAAATCGAGTGGATCGGCCAGTTCGTTTATCTAGGAAGTGTGCTGACATCTACAACTGACTCCTCAAAGGACATCAAACGACACCTGGCTCTCGCCTCCGCATGCTTCAAATCACTGCGCAATAGAGCGGAGACACTGACCCTAAAAGCTGACGACAAGCACCAACCAGCGGCTTTCGAAACTATATCGCTCCGAAAGCTTACTGGCATCCCTTACCTTGATCGGGCATCAAACGAACGACTTATGGTCTCTCTAAACTACCCTCAAACCATCATGCAGACCATCCTACTCCAACAGCTTCGATGATTAGCAATTTCACTGCTCTGTACATATATTTTTCACAAACAAATTTATGCCCCATACGCTCCGAGTAAATATTTTCGCGGTTTGTTTTATATTGTTTAGTGCTCAACAGGACTGTTTGCGCCTTGTATTATTTACATTTAAACATCTGTGAACGTGTTCCAACCTTCAAAGTTAACATTACGCAATATATATATATATATAATAAAATTAAAAATAAAATTTGTTAATTCTCAAAACTCACCTAAGACTGGCTTCAATCAACCTCAGCATTTGCACAAATAACGTTAAGATATAGATATTTGCTACTTTTGTGGCTAATTCTTTGTATTGACAATACTACGGCGCCAATTTCTCGGGATTCTTTACGCAAAATCAGAATTATTGTTGACCTTAGGAAAAAATAAATTTAGAGAAAACTTCAGCCCATATCAAAATATATGCATTGATGAAAGTCTTCTTTTGTTCAAAGGACGTCTTTTCTTCAAAAAATATATACCATCGAAGCGCCATCGTTTCGGTACAAAATTCTTCGACGTGCGTGACTGCAAAATGGGTTAAATCTTCGATGAAAGAATTAGGGAAAGATTTAAGGATTGTGAATAGGATGGAGGAGAAGCGTGCGTAGCTGTGTTAGCCTAGGGAGGCTTGGTGCTGCGGTGAGTTGTTAGTAGAAGTAGTAGTAATTCACAACTACGCTTAACAGCTAGACATTTTCAAACAAGACGTTGTATTGTATGAATAAAAATAATAAAGCATAAAGAATCTCGTTACATATGTGGACCATGTACTGTATCTTTATGTGCTGTACCCTATTTTCAGGATTTTCATACTAAAAGAAATTATTTATTTTATGTAAGGTGTTGTAAGCAAAAATTTTTGAAATAATTCTTTTTGCCTTCGAGTAGCGCATTCTTAATTTTATTCCTTTGAGAGCATTCTTTAAAAAAAAAAAAGATTGTTAATTGCTAAACAGAAACAGACTCACCTTATCTAAATTCGTCAAACTGCTCTACACGAATAAATACGCAATAGTGAAATTATTGCGCAAAGTGAGCACGAAATCTCAAAAAGTGTTGCACAGTCAAAGGATTAGGAAACATTCAACGCTCCTCAGCCCAACTGCCCAGCCTCTGAAGAAAGAATTAATACCTCCACCCAAGAGGACGACCTCCAAAGTGGTAACAGAAAATTTTTCTGACCCCCCCCCCTTACCGGTACCACTGAGGACTGCGACAAACAGGAAGGCATACCGAAAATACTGTCATGATGCCATTAGAGGAGAGAATCCGAGTCGGCCAACTCGGCGAGATGGGATTTGGGTATGTAAGTAAAGTGTAATCTAGGATTGGAGGATGTGGCGCATATTCTAGCAGGGTGCCAGCAGCTTTCTCAGTTAAGAAGTAATTTTTTTCAGGTGAAACCCTTGACTTCCCCGGATATCCTGCAAACGGCAAAAAAAAGAAGAAATTTAGGTTTACAAATATGTTAATAAAATGTTGAATAAAGAAAACAAATTCAAGTTTTGTTCCATGTGCTGTTGTTTTTTTCGGTGAGGGGAGAGATGGTTATTTTTCAGGTTCTGATATTGTACTGTGTGCTTCAGAATACTGTTTTGAATGTCTTTAATCAGCTCATAAACATTTTTTTGCTTATTCTTTTGATTTTAGCCTAATCATACCTCTATTCTAAGCGCCGCTGCCATTTTGAGTTTCATCGTTCTGGTACAAAAGTCCACGATAGTAAACATTTAGAACAGCAGCTTTCCAGACGGAGAGAAGATGGAACAAATAGAGAGACAGTTTTAGATTGCTAATTTTATGCCCATTTTCATGGTTTTGTTCGCGTTTTGACAGTCCATCCCCACCCCAACCCCTGATGATCTCATATAGCCCTAGGTCATATAAACATTAGGTTCTATGATTAATTGATACTTGCTGTCAATATAAAGCAAGAATTTCATCATTTTTTTATGTTTTTTTTTGTATAGCCTATGGCTATATGAGACCATTAGGGGGTTAGACATTCTGAAAATGTATCTCTTTGTTTTAGCATGCCTCCCTCTCAAAAGTCGGTATTTTATATGTTTACCGTCCATAATAAATGCTTTTAAATTTGTGTCACTGAAAAAGCTGATTTTAGTAGCTTTGTGCGTCCCCGGCTGAAAGCACAAATTCGGACACAATATGCTATTGTTCGTAATGTCCTTCCGGGCTATAATGATCGGTTTCTACTATTTTGTGTTTTATGAAGACTGAACGACTCCAACAGAGTTGATTATATTATTTTTTTATATAATATATAATGTGATTATACCAATATAATATATATAATTAATATAATATGTTTATATTATATTAGTTGATTGGTTATTGGTAATTATTCGTTGATTATAATGGTTATGCAACAAATTTTAAGTTATATGTGAGACATATTATTTGTGTTAATAATCCATAGATAACGGGAAAAAAATTGCTTCTTTTTGTACTCAAACCTAACACGACATGATTTTTGCAGCACTTTGCAGCCCATGATAAACGCATGAAAGTTTTTAGGCGGTGTTGAAAAAAAAGTCTTTTGGAGCATATTTTATTACTCCCTTTAAGGAGAAAATTCGGATACAAAAAGGTCCATTCTGCAATATTCTTCCATATTAGATTGATCGGTTTCAACTTTACTGTAGTTCATGAAACCCTACAAAACACGCCCTCGACTTGAGGTTGTAATATCCTTAGTATCCCCAGCTTGAGGTTGTAATATTCTCAGTATCCTCAACTTGAGGTTGTAGTCTCCTTACTATCCTCAACTTGAGGTTACAATATCCTTACCCTTAGTATCCTCAAATTGAGGTTGCAATAGCCGTAGTATCCTCAAATTGAGGTTTTAAAATCCTTAGTATCCTCAACTTGGGGCTGCAATATCCTTAGCATCCTCAACTTGAGGTTGTAATATCCTTAGCATCTTCAACTTCAGGTTGTAATATCCTTAGCATCCTCAACTTGGGGTTGAAATATCCTTAGTATCGTTAACTTGGGGTTGAAATATCCTTAGCGTCCTCAACTTGGGGTCAAAATATCCTTTTATCCCCAACTTGAGGCTGTATATCCTTAGTGCCCTCAACTTCAGGTTGAATATCCTTAGTATCCCTATATTTGAAAAATGGTATAGAAGTCCTAAGAAGGTTAAAACGTAGAGTAGTCAAAACAGTCAGTAGACTGAAGCAAATGGCTTACAAAAAGCGTCTGCGCCAGTTCATACTCTTTACACTTACGCATCGAAGAAAACGCAGCGGTGTGGTTTTAACCCACAAGATTCTACATAAAACATATTTCCAGGTCTTGTTACCCCCTCCCTCTCCAAGTACCACATTACAAGGGGGAATTTCAAGAACCTCATGAAGTAGCACTGTACCACAAGAGACAGAATCAATTTCTTTAGCCAGCAAATAAACAATCTAACTTAATATTCAAGAAGTTTTTCAAGAGATCTAGCAAATTACCGACAAAAAAGATACCGAAATTATTTTCAGAAGAAAATCGATAGATGGCTCTCGGACTGAGAGCCAAGTTTCAAATTGAAAAAAAAACATGCTGAATATGCAGATGGCAGCGTTATTACAAAATTAAATAGAAAAAAAATGTGACCAATATTCTTCTTTACAATAGAATAAAAAGATATTCTCTCGCAAAATAACAAAGGACAACATGAGGCAATTGAAAAAAAAAATCAATTTTGAAGATTTAAAAAAAAACTGATAGATAACTAGTTTGCATTCAAACTCTTCTTGAAACAACTATGTTATTATATAGCAACGATATTATATTACGTCACTGATCTATCTAATATTAATGGTTTGCATGTCACAAAATATTTCACTTTTTTTTAACACTTTTAGAACGAGGAGTAAACAATATTAGGCTACTTATCTAATATTGGACAGACATGTAGTCCAAGGGGATGATTCCTCCCTTGAGATTCAATAATTGATTAAGCACCTTCTGAAAATATGGGTGAAAACAAGATATTTCTATGGTTTTATCCTAATAGGTTTCTTGACCTCCAAACCCCCCCAATTTTTTTTTAAACAACATACCATACTAAACTATTTATTAATAGCTAAAATTTAATAAAAAAAGAACCAAATATGTCAACAACAAAAAATACGACATACTTCACGATAGAATTAAAAAAAATGAAAACGGCTGCATGGGGAGAAAAACAAAATGGGCAAACTAAAGGAGGGAACAGCGCATGTGCCGCCATGTAAAGAAATACGAATGTACAGAGAAAAACAAAAACGGCGCAATTGGAAGAACAATTGCGAATTTGCCGTTCAAAACAGCGCAAGTGCCGCTTCTCGTGGTAGGAAAATAAATACAAAAGCTTGTAATATTTGCGAAAAATATTAAACATTTCCGGCGAAAAACCGTTTTTTCGAAGCTTTGCTCCATCCCCTCTAGAATTCTTCGTGTTGTTGCCAAAAAGTGAAAAGTCATTTTCATCTGGCCAATCGCCATCTACCTCCTTCGTTTTTAACCATTTCTTAACTGAGAACCTGAAAACGACACTTAAAGAAGCGACATTCTACACTAGTGATCAGAATTTGGGATTGTTCGAAATAAGTTTACGGCTTAAGTCCTCAAGAATAACTGAGAATTGCCACTGTTTTTCTTCTGTCAGTTCTGGGAGTGGTTCATCATCAATGGGGTATATTTTCCCAAAAGGTCCGACACATATTTCACCTGGGTTTGGCCCAGGAGGAGGAGCTTCATTTTTAGGTTTTCGTCCCCTTTTCTTTTTCGATTTTTGAGGGGATTTTTGAACTGGCTTGAAATCCCTATCTTCTTGGTCCTGGATTTGACGCTGAAAATAAGAATGATTTTTAGTTTTTTTTTAATTTAAATTTAATTTTTTTATTCAATTAAAATTCGTTAAATTAACTAAAAACGAGTTAAACTAAACTAAAAATTATAATTCAAAACATTATAAGGAAACGCGTTTAGTTTTTAAAGAGAAAAAACAATAGGCTGTATTATTAAAACTAATGAAAATAATATTTTAAAATGAGCTGCAAGCTATGTAACATATCATGAACTTGAAAATATGGTTGAGATTTTAAAAACCGAATGAATCTTGTGAGTGATGTATTTTTTATTGTATCGTTTTTTTTTTAGATTTTTTCTTATCAAAATGCTTAAACTCTAAGCGTAAGAACTGCGAGGGCATATCCTAGATTTTTGTTCGGGGGCGTGATTGCTTTTGACGCGGAAGGTAGAACAAAAACTTAATAAAACTGTTTATATTCGTTTTGTTAAGTTTTTACGAGTCGGGCAATTTATTTTTTTTTTGGGGGGGGGGGGCTGGTCAAACCCTGTACCCACTCCACCTGGAAACGGCCTTGAAGGACTGTAATACATACTTCAGCCACTTCACCACTAAAAGTTATTACCGGGTTTCCATGGTTTCAATAGCTTTTGGTTGTTATGAACAAGAGCTGGACAAGCTCTACTTAGTTAGTGGGAGTCACCAGTATTAAATGTGATAATCCAAAATTAATCACAAGATCTGCGAAAGGTGAATCACCTTTGAATAGTTGATGTTTTAACATTTAAAAGAGAGTCACTCGCAAACGTTGTATTTGATATTTTTTCTGCAAATTATACATTTTTGCACCAACTCTGATCTATTAGTCCGAATTATTTCCTTTACAAATGTTCGAATTTAGTGAAGCGTATGTTAATGAGGACAAATGACAAACCTTGGAAGGTCTTTATTATCGATGTTATGAATCATTATATTATTATCGGTTTTTATTATCGATGCTATGAATATCGACCTTCTATGGTTCCCAATTGGATTCAACGCGATAATCTATAACCATATGCAGTGGTGTAATTTCGGCAAAATCTGGGGGGGGCAAAGTTGGAGCCAAATTTCCCAAATAAAATGAAAATGACAGAGAAAACTGAAAATGAGCAATATAGAACCATAAAATTAACTCATTTCAGAAAAACCATACAATGTTAACGGCCGCAAAAACTCTGAAACAAAAAGCATTTCTGCAGAGGCGTAATTTTATCATAACCCTGGAGGGGGCAAAGTAGGAGTCAGTTTTCCCAAATCAAGTGAAAATGACAGTGAAAAAGGAAAAATGAGCCATATAGTACCATAAGGGGAAAGATATACTAAAGAAAACCGACCCATTTCTGAGGATGCTTGAATTATGTAGGTTTTTCTTAGTTTTGACAAAAATTTTGAAGGAACTAAATTTTAGCTGGGGGGGGGGGAACTGGGGTCCGGGGAGAGGGCAAACCGAGGTCTCAGAGGGGTAGTTGCCCCCCTGCTCCATAGCAAATTACACCCCTGACTATAAAACGATACCTCCACAAGGATGGGGGGCTGGGTCTAACATAAAAAAAATCATACCATAAAATGCAGTATTTTAATGTTTGAGCCCCTTATCCCACACCTAAGAGTTAGATTTGGTTGGATCCATGTGGATACCTATTATAGCCACATATAACATGTGAAGGTGGTTATAAAGCCATCCTTGCACGCAGAGGGATGTTTTGCTCTTTGGTGCTGCCACTAGACTGCTGCCACTCTGTTTCTCAAAACTATCTCCAACTGCTGCCACTAGAAAAATTGGAGACTAAAAAGTAAACTAGTCAATGTTTCAGACACCTCCCCTTCCCAACACCGGAAGATCGGACACAAGCTTATGAGACGAACAAGCTATAACCACAACTAATGAAACATAATTTTGAAAAATCAGACGAATAACGTCAATCATACAAAAATCTTCTTATTGTCCTAGAGCTTTTGATCTGCATAACTATGCATTGCCTGTGCATATAGGGCAGGGCTAAATGAAATCCTTCCCATCCCAAAGATTGGCCCAACACAAGACATAGATCAAAAACGTAATTTTGAGGCTCTTTAGGTTTCTTCTGATCCTACTTAAGGTTCAACCAGTACGAATAAGTACTTCTTTACTTGGAGTTGAACTGTAGTTTAATACTTAAGTTTTTATTTGCAGACGTAATCACCGTTAATCTGCCACAAAAACTCAAAATTTCTCAAAAATCTCGAACACAATTCCTGCATGTCATGCCTGTACATAGAGGGTAGAGATAAAAGGAATTCCCCCAATATTGGCCTAGCCAAAGACAAATGCCAAAAATGGAATTTCGAGGCTCTTTAGAACTTAAGTACTTCATTGCTTAGCGCTGAATTGTGTTTTATTACTCCGTTTTCATTTATTCCTGTTATCAGCTTCCCACAGTCACACAACCACGTTCACCAGCCACACTGACTCAAAATACTCACCCGCAGTTTCTTTTCACTAATAAACTCAGAAGCATCATAGAAATTAGGTCTCTCCCTTCGTATTCTTTCGGTTCGACGGATGGCGGTTGTTCCACTGGAGCTTGCTCCATTTCTTGGCGCAAGACCACTCATTTTGTCACTGACTTTGAATATAGTGAAGATTCTTACCAACAGAAGTTACTCGAAGATTTCCGCCTCAGCTATTTTAAAAAGTGAATCCACAAGCACACTTCATATTACCAAACAGAGCATACTAGAATGAAAAAAAACGTTTGTACATATAGGAGCTGAATTTACAAAGCAGACCAAGAAGTAGGAAAGTGTGCAAGGTAGGGAGGGCCTCGATTCCCCTCCAAGAATTCCTAAAACTCCAAAATTTATAAGTATGATTTATTGAAATTACCAAGAAATTATTTTTCCTTATCTCCCTCTCCCCCATAAAAATTCCTGCGTATAGCCTATGCTCACCTACAAGTATGTAGAAAAATAGCCCAATAAACATACTAAAATAGACAAAAAAAATAGCAACATCCAGCTGAAGAGCACTTTAACCTCAACCAGTGATGTCAATGGGCGGGGGCATTTGCCTCCCTAGACTATGAAAAACACCTTGTTTGAAACTTTTAATGAAAAATACCTTTCTTTTAAATATGAAAGAACAGGTCCCTCCGGACTTAAAAAAACAACACATTTTTACCCCTCCCCCAGCCTTTTTAAGAATTGGCATTAATGACCGCTGTCCGTTTTTAGCAATAGGAAACTGTTTATGGCAATCATCCAAGAACTGTGGAAATATCAAAAACGAATTCTAGGAATGACAAAGATGATATTATTCAATCATGATAGAGCCATTTGGCATGAGGGCCTTAAGAATTTACCACCACTCCCCCCCCCCCAAAAAAAAAAAAAAAAAATTAGATTTCCACCACATTTATCTATTTTACTATTTTTATGTCAGCCCATTCTCTCATCAGCCCATTTTGTAATAATAATAAAAAAAACTATGAGCCCTTACCAAACAAATGCCTCTTTTTTTCTTTAATCCCAACACCTCTCAGTGGTGCCAACATCTTTAAATTACCCCATTCAGAGAAGATATCCAACAAATACCTCTTTGAATTACCAAAACCTTACACTGAAGGTTGTGAACCTCCAATCTTCACAAAAAAGTTAATTTTATTTTTTGGCATGGGTAGCAGTGATGTGTCTCTTTTATCTGCCGAGACTAGCAGGTTACTGTAAGATTCTAGAGAAAAGTTTAAAGACCAGTAGGTATAAAAGCTACTACTAAATGTTTTTTTTTCTTGATAAAGTACCTTAAGACACTAAAATCTGCTCTTTTTGTTGCCATATCCAGAGTGGAAAGGTGGGAGAACGTAACAAGGGTAAGAATGAATTCAGCCTTTTGATTTAATATCAACTTAGTGGACTGTGATGAAAAAGTTGAGAGAAAGGAGAAAAAGATTGGAGAAAAAGCCAAAACAGACAGTTTGACTGAGATGCACAATTGGCATAAGCCTTTTCAGAATTGTATAAAAATGATGTCATTTCGCTTGTTGATAGTACCCCGGGATACCCCAGTAATCTCTATGAGTGAGAACCCTACATTAGAAGTTTACAATCCCCCCATAGTACATCACCTTTTCAACCTCCTTAATAAGTGAAAACTAAACACATTTTGGAAGAAAAGTGTCTAACGAAAAAAATTCGTTTATTCATTTTTATTTTCAGGAAAATAATTGAATTTCTTCTCTGTAGCTTATCAAAGAAAATGTTAATAACATACCCCTTGGACTCCTTTTATGACAAAGTTGCTCATATCTTGTGGGAAAGTTTAAGGAAGCAAAACCTATATTTGAAAGCCATAATTTAACGAAACTCATGTTGGCTTCTTTAATTTAATTACCTAAATTCAACAATGTTTTTTTTTGCAAAAGTTTTGTGCATGTTCAAAGAAAACTAAAAAGAAACAAATTTTAATTTTAAAAAATAAAGGTTTTATTATCAAATAGTTCGTGGTAACGAACTGTAAGTAAGGAGCGACCCGGCTCAATGGTAACCGAAACTCTAGAAAACGGTAATTTGATACCAATAGATACATCAAAAGAATTATATTTTAATGCTGATTTCAAATATATAAAATCATCAAGTTTAGTCCTACCCATCAAAAGTTACGCGCATGAGAAAATTTGCCTGATTTTCGAAAAAAGGAGGAAACACCCCCTAAAAGCTATATAACCTTAAAGAAAATCACACCATCATATTCATCGTATCAGAGAACCCTACTGTAGAGGTTTCAAGCTCTTATCTACAAAAATGTGGAATTTTGCATTTTTTGCCACAAGAAAGATCACGGGTGTGTCTTTATTTGTTTTTTTTCTTTTTCCCAGGGGTGATCGTATCGACCCAGTGGTCCTAGAATATTGTGGGAGGGCTCATTGGAATGGAAATTAAAAGTTCTCGTGCTCTTTCTAAGTGACCAAAAAAAATTGGGGATAACTTGGCCCCCTTCCACGCTAATTTTTTTCCCGAAGTCACCCGATCAAAGTTTTTAGATAACCCTTTTGTTCAGCATGTTCGAAAATATTATAAATATGTCTTTTAGGATGACTTAATACCCCGAAAATCCCGGGGAGAGGGCTGAAAGTTATGAACATTACCCAATGTTAACATATAGTATTGGTTATTGGGAAGTAGGCCTATACAGACGTTTTCAGGGGAGACTTTTTCTGGTAGTGGGGGGGGGGGTTGATCGGGGGTTATGTGGGAGGATCTTTCCATGAAAGAAGTTTCATGGGGGAAGGGACATTGCTATGAAGGGGACGCCGGACTTCCCAGCATTATTTAAAAAAAGATCAGAAATTAAATAAAAAAAACAAGTTTTTCAGCTGCAAGCAAGCAACAACATCAAAACTTTAAACGAACAGAAAATATTACATATATGATTGGGTTCACCCCTAGTCAATACCTCGCTCTTTAAGCCATAGAATTTTTAGTACTTTCATTAGAGCTATTTATTCTAATTAACGGCCTTTGTGATTAAGGGTCATTTTTAAAGAATGGAACAAAATTCGAACCTTAGCGTAAAGAACAAGGTATTCACAAGGGGACGAATCCCCTAATATACGTATTAAAAATATATGAATGTAGAAGTTCGTTACGTAAGTTAATTCGTAAGTTATGTATATTTATTACTAATAAAAACGTTCGTAAATAAAATTAGACTAGTTTCGAGAAAGCCATTTAACCAAATAAAATTAAATTAATATGCATATTTTGTTTTAATTATTCACGTACGGTGAGCCAAGATCAAACCTGCATTTATTCAAAAACGTTCAAAAATTAAATAAAAAAAAACAGGTTTTTTTTAACTGAAAGTAAGGAACGACGTTAAAACTTAAAACAAACAGAAATTATTCCTTATATGAAAAGGGCTGTCCCCTCCTTAACGCATCGCTCTTTACGCTAAAGTTTGACTTTCTCACAACTCTATTAAGTAAGGAGCGACCCGGCTCAATGGTAACCGAAACTCTAAAAACGGAATTTTGATACCAATAGATACATCAAAAGAATCAGATTTTAATTCTGATTTCAAATATATAAGTTTCATCAATTTTAATCTTACCCATCAAAAGTTACGCGCCTGAGAAAATTTGGCTGATTTTCGAAAAAAGGAGGAAAGACCTCCTTTTTGTAAATTAATCCTGTTTATTATTGAATAAACAAATGAAAACACGAAAGTAAAGAGCAAGGTTTAAACTTAAAATGATCAGAAGTTATTCCGTTACAGCCTCATTCTCAATCCTCGCTCTTTACTCTAAAAAGCAAGTTATTTAAAAATACTTCAAATTCAACAGCCCTTGTGTTCTATGACTCATTCCTAAAGGAACGAGTCATAGAACGATAACGAAAACTAACTAGCTTAAAGAGCAAGGGTTGAGAAAGGAGCCGCTCCATTCATATTTAAAATGGCGTAAGTTATGTATATTTATTACTAATAAAAACGTTCGTAAATAAAATTAAACAAGTTTCGAGAAAGCCATTTAACCAAATAAAAATAAAATTAATATGCAAATTTTGTTTTAATTATTCATGTACGGTGAGCCAAAATCAAAACCTGCATTAATTCAAAAACGTTCAAAAATTAAATAAAAAAAAACAAGTTTGACTTTCTCACAACTCAATTTTTTGTAAACAATGAAAAATTTTAGCGTAAAGAGCGAGGCGTCGAGGGGTCAGCCCCTTTCATGCACGGAATAATTTCTGTTCGTTTTAAGTTTTAACGTCGTTCCTTACTTTCAGTTAAAAAAAACTTGTTTTTTTATTTAATGGTAGTAAAGAGCAAAGTTGAAACTGGAAACAATTCTTACTTTGGAATTCTGGAATTCTTACTGGAATTCTTACTTTGTAGATTATGCAAGATATACATACACAACTAACTCAAATAAACTGAATTCTGATAATTGTTTTAAATTTGTAGTATACTTAAAACCAAGTGCTTTACTGAAACCGAGCTTGTTTGAGTTTTTGAGAGAATTATATTGAGTTTTCAGTTTTCACAAACTCAACTTTTAATTGAGTTATCAACATCATGGTTGATGAAAGGCTATTGAGAAACTTAGAAATTAGTATTTTATTTTTTGCAGGCTACTTATGGGCTTTTCTGCTCTTAAGAGAACATTCTGTTTTTTACATTGGTTTTGTGTTTTCAGTAAAGCACTAATTTTTAGGATTCTACAAATATAGGGAAATGTCCCAAGTCATTTCATTTGAGCTAGTTTTAGAGATGTGGCCTATCTTGCAGAATCATCCACTAAAGATAATCATAAGTACATTTAGGAATGTTTCAAGAAACTTGCAAGCTAAAAGATGAACATGCAACTTGACGGACATTTCAATACTTTTTCTAATTATGCTAATTTTTATGATTGCTAATTCCATCTTGAGTCCTTAAAGTGAAAAGAGCCTTAAAGTTCCTTTTTGCTGCTAGGAGAACTAGCAGAAAATTAAACTATTCAATTAAAAATCTAATGCCAAGTTGACATTCAAGTTTATAAATCATCACAGTTTATAAATCTTTTAATTTTTCAGTTTTTCACCATTGTAAGTAGTCCACAAGTGAAACTAAATTGCAAAGGAAAAACGAAAGTTGAATAGAAACAAAATATATCAGAATTCAAAAAATTTAAACAGACAGGGCCCAATAATACCCCCATTGTGTTCATTAAAATTTGAGGATAGCCATTTGGTTTGAAAAAAGCTTCATAAAAATTAATAAAATGTTTCCTTGGTTGGCAAGAACCTCAGAGCCCCAGGGGTTCTTTCCCCAAAAAATGCAAATTACCTTTTCTTCACAGAACAGTTTTAGTAGAAGAAAGGGTTATATTTGGTCTTGGTTATCCAATCAGCTTGAACTCTTAAGAATTGTGGGCTAGGCCAGGATTTCCCAGTCTCCAGAGGGTATACTCCTGAAAAAATATGTATACCTGAGTAAATCAAAAGATGTTATGGGGTAAAGTTTTGGATGAGGGGCTTTTTGCCTTCTCGACAGTAATTGATTTAAGCAATGAATTTTTCAGGGCCGTTTCTGGGGCCTAATTATTTCCTACGAAGGTTTTAAGAAGAGTCTACCTCCACCCCCTCCGAGGGCACTGACCTTATAACAAACTTGTGTTCTAAAAGTAAAATTTCCAGACATAGATCTACAACATATACAAAAATCAAGGAAAGTGCTTTGAGCCTCATAACTTTGTTCTGATTTTTAAGGTTTTAAAAAATTTGAAAAAATATATCTCAAAATATAGAAAAAAAATCAAAATATGGCTTAAAATTTCACCCTACTCAATCATTAGAACTATATTTCTAAAATCTAGACTCAAAGTAAAGTAGACTCAAATCTAACTTGCAGAATTTTTTTTCAAGGTTAAATAATTAGCAACGTCCTGTATGCAATTTCCTTAGCCTTTGGATTAGGGAAACAGTAGGGATAGGAGATTGAAAATACTTTCCCTAGGCATAGTTTAGGCTCTGAATTCTTTCCTAAAAATCTCATTCTCCCAACTACTTTCTAATATAGCACAAAATTCCTGGAATTTTTCTGGCAATTCTAGAATTTTACCATTATGTGCACCTGAGTTTTCAAAATGAATTATCTACAATATATAATATATGACTTGGGGGATTACACTGAAACTTTCTGAAGATAAATAAAAGTTCAAATAGGGATAAAATCCTTTTAATAGACAGTGATAAATTAAAAAAAAATATTAGATATTTTGGTCATGTATACAGTGACCGTTATCAGTATTACTACTGATGACAATAATTTCGGAGACCACACTGCCTTTCCATGATGATAAAATAAAAGTTCAAGATAGGGATAAAATCATTTTTAAAAGACAGTGTATAGAAAATTCACAAGAAATACCAGATATTTCGGTCACATATATATCATCAGTAGTAAAACTGTTTTACTACTGATGACGGTCACTGTATATGTGACCGAAATATCTGGTATTTTTTGTGAATTTTCTATACACTGTCTATTACAAAGGATTTTATTCCTATTTTGAACTTTTATTTTACTACTGATGACAATCACTGCATATGTGAAATTTATCACTGTCTATTAAAAGACTTTTATCCCTATTTGAACTTTTATTTATCGTCATGGAAAGGCAGTGTAGTCTTCAAAATTATCTAATATTTCTGAATTGTGTTAACCTTGTTTTTGGGAAGGAAGTGACAAGCAGACCCTGAATTTTGATTTGGGGGTTAGTAAGATACAAATTAAAAGAAATGATTAATATCAGGTTATAAAAAGTAGCATAAATGATACGTCGCAAGGATAGCTTGATGATGAAGTTTAAACTTCAAGAAATTTTTGTGAAAAGGGAGGGGGAGATAATAAATACAATTTTCCTCTGATTTGTCTGAATGTTTTGGCACTATGGGACTTAGAATACATTTATTGTTAGTAAGCAAAGTAAATCAAAAGATACTTTGCATGGCCATGTTGTCAAAATAGCATATCTGCAATATCTTGAAGCAGTTTTGTGATCAAGTTGAAATTTTCAGGAAGTCCTGGGAATTGAGGGGGCAAATGAACCTTAAATTTTGGGTATCAGTGCAGTATGTCCCTTCTTCAGAAGGAAACACTACAATAACAAATCTTCTGAAGGAAATACTGTACTAACAAAAGAACAGTACCATTTGATAAGCAAATCAACTCTTTCCTAATTATTGCTAATTAAACCTAATATTTGCTGACATGACGAAAGTGCCCCCTCCCCCCTGATGGCATAAAATATAGCCCTAGGCTATATACAACAGGAATAAAAATATCATGCAAATGAAATCCTTATTTTATAACTTATGACAGGTTTATATTATTCAGAATTTCAAATTTTCTTCCATTTTTATCTATATCCTTTGCTTATTTCTAAACAATATATTTTATCACTGATCTAAATTCATTTGCAGTGACATAATGCTGTTGACAGGTTAAGATAGCCCATTAAAAATTATGATCATTCAAGGACTGAGGAAATGGGAGAAATATATCATTTAGGGCTACAGGGGGAGGGAGAGAGGATGTTTTGTCATAATAGAAACCATTATATTAGGTAAGATGGGTAGAATGCAATTAATTAAAAAAAAACTTTTTCCACAAAATAAGTTTTTCAAAGGAAAGTAAAGAACTCCATTAAACAAAAAATGAGCAAAAATAAAATCCAATAATCTACCAAGCGCAAAACTACCACAAATCAGCATTGATAAATAAATGAAACCCAAAACGAACAGAAATTACAATAAATAACCGAGTTAAACTCAAAACGAGCAGAAACTAACAAAAGTTGGGCCCAAAACCCCTATGCCTTTCCAAGGCCAGAACATAATTTACTGAAAAAATATAAATGTTTTTACTTTTATAATTTTAATAAATCAAATAATATTAACATTTTGATTACTAAATATCAGTATATGTATGTTAAACTGACAATGCACATTCACTGCTCCCCAAGATAGAAAAAGACCTCTAGGATTTTACCATTATGTGCACTTGAGTTTTCAAAATGAATCATCAGTAGAATGAAATCTGAAACCCTCAATTTCGACTTGGGAAGGGGTTAGAAGTAAATCAAAAGACATGATGGGTATCTAAGTTATCAAAGTTGATATAAGCTATCTAAGTTACGCAATATCTCAGGAATGATTTGAGGATAGAGTTTGAATCATGAGGATAGAGTAAATATCAGTATATGTATGTTAAACTGACAATGCACATTCACTGCTCCTCAAGATAGAAAAAGACCTCTAGGATTTTACCATTATGTGCACTTGAGTTTTCAAAATGAATCATCAGTAGAATGAGATCTGAAACCCTCAATTTTGACTTGGGAAGGGGTTAGAAGTAAATCAAAAGACATGATGGGTATCTAAGTTATCAAAGTTGATATAAGCTATCTAAGTTACGCAATATCTCAGGAATGACTTGAGGATAGAGTTTGAACTTCAAGATAGTTTTGGGGAGAGAGAGAGGAGATGGACTAAGATAATTTTATTTCTGAAACAAATTTGGGCTATATATTTGCACACTAGGGGTGGGGGGAGGGTGTGATGGTAAAGCATGGCATATATTCTTTACCTTCTTTTTTTATTAGGTTAAATAGGTTTGGTCAGGTTATACCCAATATCATATCAAACCGATGATGCCCAGTTTGTCCGCGAGCACCTAGCTAACGAATACGGCTTACCTGGTGTCCCTATTTCAAACATCCGCCGCCTAGTGAATCCCACTGTCTCCGTAACCCAAAATCCACTACGCCCACCCCCGATCATGTTTGCTGTCCCCAACTTCAAGATTAAGAAGCTGATTCTCCAGAAATCATTTGAGAAAAAAGGGGCAGTTCAGTTCAGAAATGATGTATTGAAAACAGACCGTGACAAAAGGCAGAAGTTTTATGAAGAACTATACAGAAGGCGGGCAGGTGGTGAATCAAATATTGTGATTAAAGGCAACAAGATTGTCCCAAAAAACTTCCAGCAGCCTCCAGCTACCCTGAGGTTGCAGGCGATGGAGATCTAGGAGTTGATGCCTGTCAAAACAATGTAAATAGTACTGTACATAGAGACTTTAGTGTGAGTGATTCAAACGCAAACCCCACATTTGGGACTAATAATGATGAATCATTTGCAAGTGCATTATCAAGTACTCATAGCAGAGAACCTTTGGATAGTTCCACTTTGAAATCTTGCGAGTCGGAATTTAGTGATATTGGTGATGCCCATATTGAAAATGAAGACGGACTATTAATGCTTTACAGTAACGTGGATTGCATCACCACAAAAATGGATGAAATAAAAGCTGTAGTTTCAGAAAGACCTGAAGTGAGTGTGTTTGCCTTCACTGAAGTTAAACCAAAGTATACTTTGGTGCCACTGACTGATATGCAAATCCAGATCACCGGATTCAGAATAATCTCAAACCTGTTGAAACCAGAAGGAAGAGGAATTGTCCGGTATGTCAAATCATCACTGAAGGTAGGAGACCTTAATCTTGGTTCTCAGTATGAGCTATGGGTGGAGCAGGTCTGGATAAAAATTGAGCCAAAGGGTCACCCCTTAATTATAGGTTGTATTTATAGAAGCCCAAGCTCTCCCTGTAAGAAAAGTTCTCACTTCGCAATTACGAATTCTATAAGTTTGGTGATGAGTCGTCCTTGCCATAATATTGTAATTGTTGGAGACTTCAACCTGCCTCAGATCCAATGGATTAGTGGTTATGCTGCTACAGAAGATAACGATGACCAGATTGGCACACTCCTTGAATGCCTACAAGAACATTCATTGTATCAGACAATTGATTTCCCAACTAGGTAGAGAGAGGGCCAGAACTCATCTCTCTTAGATCTCCTATTTTTTAAAGATGAGGAGGCAATCCAAAGTATAGACTCAGAGCCACCTTTTGGCCCAAGCAACCATATAGCCATAACTTGTCGACTAAAGTTGTACCCACAGACAAACAATTATAGAAAACATGTGTATACAAATTACAACAAGGTCAGGCAAGATTTAGCTAACCAAGATTGGTCTTTTGTTGAAAAAAATAATGTAGAGGGAGCTTGGCTTGAGATGAAAAGGGTCCTCAGTGAGACAATCGCAAAACACACGACAACCACTTGGAAACAAAGACCAAGAATGCTCTCTTTCATCACATGAGAAATCAAGCTAGCAGTGCGGAAGAAAAAGAAGTTCTGGAGAAGGTACAAGGACGTCCCAACACAGGCTAATCATGACAAATTCAAACAAATACAAAACAAAGTCCGCTACCTTACAAGAGAAGTTACTAGCAAGTATGAGGAATCTTTAGCTTCAGCATCAAAAACAAATCCAAAGAAATTTTGGAGGTATGCCTCCACTCAAAATCCTGGAAGACATTCAGTAACTGAACTCAAAGTTAATGGGAATATCATAAGCAACCCTGGAAATATAGCTGAAGCTCTGAACTAGCAGTTCAAGTCAGTTTTTACACCTCCAGATAATGCCCCCTTGCCACAAATGCCGGAATATTATATTCAGAAACCGATGCAAATTATTACTGTTGGCACTTTGGATGTTGAATCACGGCTCAAAAGATTGAACCCAAATAAGTCAGTTGGCCCTGATGGGGTTCACCCTCGAACTTTGAAAGAGGCTCATGCAGAGCTTGCCCTCCCCCTAGCAAAACTGTTCCAGAAGTCTCTTGATACCAAACAAGTCCCTCAAGATTGGAGAAATGCTAATTTCAAACCTGTTCACAAGGGTGGAAGCAGGAACTGTGCTGCCAATTACCAACCTATTAGCATCACCTTGACAGTCAGTAAAATCCTTGAAGGAATTGCAAATACCACTGTTATGAAACACCTGATTGACAACAAACTACTTACCAATAGCCAACATGGAATCAGATCTGGACACTTGGTCAAGACAAATCTTATTGACGCATATGAATGTGTCACTGAACTGCTAGACCAGGGTATCCCTGCAGATATGATTTTATTAGACTTTGCAAAGGCTTTTGACAAAGCTTGCCATCATCATTTGAAGGCTAAAGTTTTAGCTACCGGGATACATGTGGAGGTTGTTGAATGGGTGATGCAGTTCCTCTCAGGAAGAACGCAGAGAGTTAGAGTGTTTGGGGATAATGGGCAAGAGTTTCTCTCAGATGTTGCTGAAGTTGATAGTGGCATGCCCCAGGGAACAATCTTGGGCCCAACACTTTTCAATATTTACATTAATGATGCTCCATGGGCAGTGAGAAATAAGATGAGCCTCTATGCTGATGATTCAAAGCTTATTGGGCCTACGGAGTCGACAGCGACTAGAGCCACCATACAGGAAGACCTGGATGCACTCCCTTTGGGCCCGCCAATGGAAGCTTGAGTTTAACATCCAGAAGTGCAAGGCGGTATATTTCAGGAAAAAGAATGAGAAGTGGCAGTACCATATGAGTGGGGGGATGGCTCTAGACAATTGATTGGTTCCTCGGTAGCTGAAAGAGATTTGGGAATAGTCATCAATGAAGAATTAAAATTCAACAAACACACACAAACAGTGGTTGCCAAACCATCTCAGACCCTTGGAATAATTAAGCATACAGTACATAGCAGATCATCCAAAGTCATGACAAAGCTGTACAAGGGTCTTGTGCAACCATTGCTGGAGTTTGGGATGTGTGTTGCCACACCTCTGAATAAGAGTGACCAACAGAAAATAGAGTCTGTCCAAAGGCCTGCAACCAAAGCTGTTGATGGATGCAAGAACCTCAACTATCCATCTTGCCTAAACAAACTACATCTCCCAACACTTGTCTACAGATGGCAGAGGGGCAATGTCATTATGGCTTACAAGCTACTGCATGCTGATTTCTCTTCTCAGAGTCCTTTCCAACTTGACAAATTATCCAGGACAAGAGGGCATAGTAAGAAGCTGCTCAGGAAGAGAGCTCACAGAAGAGTCCGCAACCACCACTTCTCCAATAGAGTGGTGGGCCCCTGGAACAGTCTTCCCAATGCAGCTGTCACCACTCCCTCTATCAATGCATTCAAGATCACCATTGATAAGAATTGGTCCACCAAACCATGGAAAACAGAGTGAGACGCTGCCAAACAAGTGGCTCCCCATCATCACTGACCAGCGACTCTACAGGATCTTTCCTTATTTTGCTGGACAATGCGATTTAAGGTACTGTGCTAACAAAAGAACAGTAGCATTTGATAGGCAAATCAACTCTTTACTAATTATTGCTAATTAAACTTAATACTTGCTGACATGACAAAAGTGCCCCCCCAATGGCATCAAATATAGCCCTAGGCTATATACAACAGGAATAAAAATATTATGCAAATGAAATCCTTATTTTATAACTTATGACAGGTTTGTATTATTTAGAATTTCAAATTTTCTTTCATTTTTATCTATATCCTTTGATTATTTCTAAACAATATATTTAGTCACTGATCTAAATTCTTTTGCAGTGACATAATGCTGTTGACAGGTTAAGATAACCCATTAAAAAATATGATCATCCAAGCGCTGAGGAAATGGGAGAAATAAATCATTTAGGGCTATGGGGGTAGGGATGCTTTATCATAATAGAAACCATTATATTAGCTAAGATGGGTAGAATGCTATCTTTTATACAATTTCCTAAGCCTTGGTATAAGAAAGGATTAGTGATAGAAGAATAACAACACTTTTAAAAGACATAATTTGGGCTATGAATTCCTCCCTGAAAGTTTTATTCCTCTACCTCAACTGCTCCCCAAGATAGAAAAAGGCCTCTAGGATTTTACCATTCTTTGCAGCATTTAGAACATGTGACATAGCACATGTTTAAAGAAAAAGCAGTGGTATATGAAATTATAGAAATTGAAACCTAACCTAACCTTGTATTTGCGTATTTAACCTTGTATTTGCGTATTTAACCTTGTATTTATATTTTGTATTTGCACCACTGCTCATTTAAAAAAAAAGTTAAAAAGACCAGCATGAATGCTATCTATAAAACAACTTATTTGACAGCAATTTCAAAAGACTTAAGCATTGAATCTCAGTGAGGTGGTTTTAGGAAACTTTTTCTTTTAAGCTGGGAGAAGAAGAACATTTAAAGTACGTACTTGATGATAAAAATTGTCCCATACGATAATATGAGAACCAGGATCATTATACATACTTTAAAGTAAGAATTGTTTTCTTAACATGTCTCCTTATCAGGAGCCACAATTCTAAATTTTTACCAGGTCAGTACCAGCTAGAGGGAGGAGTGGAGGTAGGAACTTCAAAATACCTTCCAGGACATACTTAACCCTGTAGACCCATCCATGAGAGTTTAATTTTCCTGACCTAACCCCTTTCCAAGATAGTCAAAAGTAGCTAAAGTAGAAATTTACCAAAATACCTTCCTGGGACATACTTTAGTCTGTAGACCCATCCCAGAAATTTTCATTTTCTTAGCCTAACCCCTTTCCAAGATAGCCAAAGTAGCTAAAGTAGAATTTTACCAAGGTCAGGACCCTCTAGAGGGAGAATAAGTGAAGAAAGGTCATTCTCAAAATACCTTCCCAGGACATACTTTAGCCTGTAAACTCATACCTGAAAGTTTCATTTTCCTAACCTAGCCCCTTTCCAAGATAGCCAAAAGTAGAATTTTACCGGAAAAAGTACTTTAATGCTATTCAAACTCTAACTTTCATAAACTAGAGTATACTATACTACACTACAGTCGAATTCTCACTAAATTTACGTGCTGAAGATTCAAAATCCTATGCTAAAGATGATAGAGTCAACACAGTGTTTGCAATTTACTTTTTCAAGCCTCCACTATTTTCTCCAACATTGGTGCTAGGCTAAATGAAAAACCCTAGAAAAGTCTCAACCCGACTTAACACATTTAAGTTATCATTACAGGGTAGATCCGATCACCAGTGGCGTCGTTTGGGAGGGTTAAGGGGGAGGGCAGTTGCCCCTCCCCAATAATTTGGAAAAAACTGTAATTTATTAGGTAGCTTTCAAACTGTTGTTCATTATAAGTTTCAACTTCGCTCTTTACTTAGAGCAGATACTATTTTTTTATTAATCCATGCTCGTTTTTGACATAGAAGACGTGAAAAGCAGGGTTCCTTTACTCTTCCTAATATTTTCCACGCTGACATTTGAGCAAGTATACAGACTTTGAAACCTTATCGTCAAGGATATAGTTGAGCATAGTTAATGGCAAATTACGAAAAGGTTCTGCACTTCCTATTTCGTCACGCTTCCCCATGTGAAATTTATTTCTCTGACATTTAAGATTCTTTCACTTCCAAAAATCTATCCGCTGAAGATTGTATTTTCTTATTTTAAAACTTTCAAAAGTGAATATGAATACACCCTCTTTATCTGTAAATAGGCCAGAAATAAAATGGATAAAGAATATGAAGGTTGTGATGAATATAGTTTCCTGACTGAAAAATAAATCATTGAAATAAAAAACCTGACTCAGTGCCTCTACAATATTATTCGTACTATAGCCATATAAGTCAAATTGCTTGTACCTTGATCACGTAAGTTGTTAGGGGGGGGGGAATCCACTCCTGGAACCATTTGATTGTTTAAATGTTTACTTCCGATGTTTAATCGAAACTCCAATGTAGCTCAAATTCTCTTATTTGTAATTGAAACGCGTAATAAGTGATCGGCTGTCCAAAGACATAACCGTGAATGTCACTTTTTGACATTTTGAGTTATGAACCGCCTCAAACTATTTCGACCACCCTATTTCCATTGATACAGTCCATATTCGTCTATCTTGACTCCTTCTACAAGCCGGTTTTGTAAATCGTGGCAAAACCATGAATATATTGTCTACAACTTGTAGCAAATATTGAACTAGCTCTCAAAGGAAATACACCTGTTTTGACTTGATTCTTTAACCTTGAAGTAATTCAGTGTTAAATTGTGCAATCAGATACTGAATTTTTAACGCAATCAGAATTTCACACAAGTAATGTAGGAACTTGAAATAAGTACCTGTATTTTTAGGATTGCTTATAATTTGAATTGATTGGATAATTGTGTGTTTAAAAAAAAATTAATATCTGAGTTAATAATCATAAATGGAATAAGGTGTATTTGGTCGATAGCAGTGAATGAGTGAACATTTTAACTCAAATTGTAATAATGGATTATGCTTTACGTTCTATTACAGACTAGTTTTTGAATTGCCAAGTTGGTTAGTTTGGAATAAATTAACATTTGTAATGTATTGTCTCATGACTGAGTAAGACCTGTTACGCGAGAGCCACTTATTTGTTTATCCAGTGGCGGTTACAAGTTTATTCTGAATATAAATCATTCTGAACTGGGATTCTGATTTTTGATCGAGTGTTGAAATTATAATTATTCTTATAAATTTTGTACATTTAACCCGAAGAGGAATTACTGCTGACCTATTGGTCTAAATTTCGAGTCGTTTTTGGAGCTGAGTTCGAGATTGGTGTTAGGAGTCATTCTTGGAGCTGAGTTCGGGGTTGGCGTTCGCCGTGCCCTTGTAACGGCTAACGCTTAATGCATGATGGCAGCTCCGTGGATAAATATTTGTTGCCTAGTGAGGTAAGCCGTTTCTTGTTTAATTATTTCTAAGACGGGACGTCGGCGTGAAGTCCAGCGCGCTGGAGCTGATGGAACTGGAGCAGTTTTAGATGTTTCGGCCACTTCTAGCGAGGAGTCCCAGTCACCATTGTTAAAGTTGTCCGAAGATTTTGTTACAATGCTGGCAATCGTGAAAGAAAACGGATCTAAGTTAGACTCTATTGATGGACGTATGAGATCTCTGGAACAAAGGGTTATATCGGTGGAAAAAGCGCAGCTTGAGTTTCACGCATCGGTTACAGAAGTTCAAGCCCGTGTAGTATCAGTTGAAATTGAAACTGATAGCCTAAAAAAATCAAATAAGCGTTATCACGAGTGAAGCGATGGCACTGAGGAAAAACAATATTGATCTGGCAAGTTGGTTAATGATGTGTGAATACCAGGTATCTGACAGTAACATTATTGTTTGGAATTTGCCATGTGACAGTAAGGAGGACGCTAGTGAAGCGTTTAAGCAAGTATGTCTGTCTGGGCTTGAAGTAAGTGAGGTTCCCAAGTTTACAGTGCTACAAAATATGAAAGACCAGAAATTTTTCAAAGTTAATGTTTTTTCGAGGGAAAAGAAAATTGGTTTACTAAAGGTTAGCAAGAATTTGAAAGGGAAATCTGTGAGGAATCTGAAAGAGATTTATATTAGTGATGATGCCCCTCTTTCTGTCCGGGAGGCACGAAAAAGTCTCTTTGAGAAGAAGGCTAAGCTAAAGGATTAAGGTATTCCAGCTTGGGTGTCTAAAACCGTTCCACCTTTTATTTATTTTGATCGTCCTAATGGTTCGCGAGCCAAATTCTGCCCTAGTGGTATAATCCTGGAGCTTAATTCACCGCGCAGTGATAGCAATGCGCATCAGCACAAACAAGCGAGGGGAAGAGGTTTATGCGGTGGTAAAGGTAGATAAGGGGTTTAATATAGGTCCCTATTTGATAATATGGTAATCTTGTGAACGGATGGTTTGTAATCGTGTGAGTATTGTTTAGTGTCAGTTATGAAGTTTAGAATAAGCATTTGTTGCGTTTATTATTAACTTATTAACTTATTCATTTTTTTTTGTGTTATGATGTATTCATTTGTCTTGTTGTTTATATCCCCTATGTTAGCAATTGATTTTGTGTTATTATTTTTGTTCCATGTTTTCTTATCTTTTGTTTTCTTTCAGGATTTGTTGGTCTGGATTTTCTCGCTTCTTGGTCGCGTCACTCATGGTATGGTAAGGTTACTATTTTTTCGCATTCCGCAATTCCGGTTTCCATCCCTTCGGATTGATTATTTTGAATGTCAAGTTTAGGTAGGGAACGGTTGGGTTTTCTTGAGAGTGATTCGATGAAATTACTCGATTTGGGGGGAGGGGTACTTCACAGAAATTTTGATGTGGGTGAGTTTCATGAGGTTAATCCTGATTCCCGTTATAAGTTTCTGTCTGATTTGAGTTCTATTAGTTGTCAAAGTGAATTTAATATTTTTCATTTAAATTGTCAAGGGATTGGAAGTTCACACCAGTTTTTGAATGAGTTATGCCTGCAATCAACCCCTCATGTTTTAGCTTTAACGGATTCATTCGGATTTTCAGTCATGATTCATTCCCCGAACGAGTAACACCTTAGGCGCTCCGTGCCTGCGGTAGTTTTGGCTGAAGAGTGAAATAGCTTGTGAGATTAATGTTTTGAATTGATGAAAGAAAATTTTTTGGTGTGTGATTATTGCTTTGAACTGAAGAATTGCATGGAGTAAAAGAGGATTGGATTTGAGTCATTATAAACAGAGCCTTTGATTACCGACGTTGGAAAAGGTGTTTGCCGTGCCAAGCGGCTAAAAGCACTGCACGCTAGCAACATCGTGGATAAACAATCGTTGCCGGCTGAGGTAAGACTATTTGTCCATTTTTTTAATTGCTGCTTATTCATGGGGCGAAATAAAAGAAACCGTAAAGAAGTCTCATTCGAAGAGGATCAAAATGATTATTCGTCATCTTCACCTACGGAGGGAGAAACTTTGTCAATTTCGACGCTGGCTCGGAGCTTTTCTGAAATTCTAACTATAGTGAAAGACAATGGAAAAAAGCTTGACGGTGTCACGGACCAGTTCAAATCTCTGGAAACCCGGGTCAAATCGCTTGAGGAAGCGCTCTCTGGCCAATCGCAGAAATTTTCGACGATCCAGACCCATGTGGCGGCTACTGAGAATGAAATAATAAATGTAAAATCACAGATTAGTGTTGTTACAGCTGAGTCAGTGTTTCTCCTTGAAGAAAATAATCAGTTGAAAAATCGGTTAATGCATTGCGAGTATAGAATGAATGAGAAAAATATAGTGGTTTGGAATGTACCTTGCGATAATAAAGAGGAAGCTAAAGCGATTTTCAAAACTGTTTGTGAAGAAGGACTAGGTGTAAACGAGACCCAAGATTTTGCTTTTACAGAAGTAAAAAAAGAGCTTAGATATTTTAATGTTACTGTTCGGTATAAATAATAAAAAATAACGATTCTGAAACAGAGTAAAAAACTTAAAGGAAAGACTGTTTGCGGTCATAAAGATATTTATCTTAGTGATGATGCTCCGACGGCAGTGAGAGATATTAGAAAACGGCTGATTGAAAAAAGATCAAAGCTTGCTGATTGTGGTATTCAAGCATGGGTAACAAAATCGGTTCCACCTCTCCTTTGTTTTGATCGGCCAAATGGCCTGCGTGTTTCTTTCTCCGTGAATGACGTAATTCCTGAATTGTCAGTGCCGATAAATCCTCGAGGTGGGCCTATGCAATGCTAGGCGGGTTGTCATATTTATATTTATATTAATTATTTTAGTTTAATATGGTTTTGAGTTATTATTTTGTTGTGCTTTTACTTCTTTGTTTTTTTTTTGTGATAGCATATTGGTATGAAGTAATGTTGTCTCGTGTTTTTTTATCTTATTTTTTTAAAAAAGATGTTGTGGATGGAATAATGTAAAAAAAAACAAAATGAGGAAAAGTATTAATGGTGTATAATGTATAGCGCGGTGCGGAGCGTACCGGGTTGTGATTGGAGTTCTTATGGATTGGTTTTGGCTTTCAGTGATACTAGGCCTGGAAACAGTAGTAGTGTTTTTTGGTTTTGATGAAGATATTTATGTTTCTAAATTAAAAGTTGCGCAGATTAGTCGTACTGAGGGAAAACGACTTGGAATGGAGATTACTTTTTTTTTTTTTTTTTTTTTAATTGTTATTTTTTATTATGGTTTGCTGGTCTTTTAGGGCATGGTGTGGTTTCTCTTAACGTGGGGTTAATATTTGATAATGGATAGAGATAATCGTGAAATTCCATCATCAAGGTTAAAAGAATTTGAGCGGAATTCTCTTTCATTTCAGTCAATTTTTCAAACTATTGTAGCTGGTGATGATGAAGATACTTCTAGTCATTTTGATATCCCAAAAAATCAATATATATTTATGAATGAGCTGGTAAGAAAAAATGTAAATACAAGTAGGATGTCGTTTTGGAATTGCCGGGGTTGGAGGACTGCGCAGGTTGTGATTGAAACTTTTTTGTTGGATTCAGATACAGATATATTAGGCCTATATGAAACTTTTTTAGATGATTTTTCAATTGAAAATATACATGTAAAAGATTACCAATTTTTTCACATCGGTCGGAAAAGACAAAAACAAGGGGGTCTAGGTGTTTTGATTAAAAATTGCATACCAGCACGTATAAGGATTGATTTTTTGCTAATGAATATTGAAATGATTTTTGAATCTTGTGTAGTTGAATGCTCTTTTCCAAATAATCGGAAGCTTTTAATTGCAGTTATTTACCGTACTCCGTCATCCAGCCAGATAGAATTTAAAAATCATTTTGAAAGTATGTTGGATAAATTAGCTAGTCTTAATACTCCTTATTTAGTTATGGGTGATTTTAATATTGATTTAATGAAACTCCTATCTGCAGATCAGAATAGAATAGATAGAAATATTTTGCAGTTTTTGGAGGGCCCACTATCTTATGGACTAAACCCCGTATGTTTTGTGCCCTCTAGAATAGCTGATACATCATTTTCACTTATTGATAATATTTTTTCACCTTATAGTGCTGTTAATACATTTATTATTCCTGATGATTCATCTGACCACTGTATAATTATGTCTGATTTTCTTATAAATTTTCCGCATAATAAAAAAAATCAAACCAAGCGTAGAGATTTTTCACATAAAAATGTGTTAAGGTTAAAAGAAGGGCTTGGTGATGTTGATTGGAGTCCTGTAATTGATGAGAAGGATCCGAACCAATCATTAGATAAATTTTATTATATTATGAATGAAAAGCTTGATCTTTTTTGCCCATATAAAAGCCCGAGAGGAAAGAAACTTACCCCAAAAAAACCTTGGATAAATGAATCACTTTTGAGATCTATTAATGAGAAAAATCGTTTATATAAAATTACAATAAAATATCCCACGGAAATAAATATAACGCGTTTTAAAAATTATAAGAATATGCTGGTAAGGATCCTTAGAGTAAGTGAAAGACTTTATTATGAAAATTCTTTTCGAAATTCAGATTCCCCTAGAAAAACTTGGAGTTTGATTAAAGATAAAATTGGAAGAAATAAAAAGTTGTTACACCCTGAAGTGTTATTTGATATTAATGGTAAAGAATTTAGAGGACCACAAGCTGTTGCTAAGAAGTTTAGTGAATATTTTGCTAGTATTGGATCATCTGTTGTTTCAGGAGAAGTTGACCTTTCTTCCCCAAGGTCGCATAAAAAATATCTACCGCCCACTGAAGATACGAGCATATTTATGGCCCCTGTTACTTTTGCAGAATTTCAAAAGGTCATTAAGAATTTAAAAAATGGTAATTCATTGGGATATGATGAACTTTCAACTAATTTGCTAAAAAATATTGCAGGTGAAATTTTTGAACCATTGCTTCATATTTTAAATTTATGTATTTTCTCAGGTACATTTCCTAAAAGATGGAAAATTGCACGTGTAATACCATTGCATAAAAAAGGAGATACATCTGATACAAATAATTATCGTCCTATTGCAATTTTATCACCATTGTCTAAAGTATTGGAAAAAATTTTAAAAGGAAGGATTACTAATTATCTAGATAAAATAAATTTTTTTACCAAACATCAGTTTGGATTTAGGGCAGGCCATTCGACGGAACAAGCAGTTGCAGCTCTTGTATTAGAAATAAATGACTGCTTAGATAGTAATTATCATGTATCTACTGTTTTTTATGATGTTAAAAAAGCATTTGACACTTTAAACCATGAAATTCTTTTTGATAAAATGGAAAATTCCGGTATAAGAGGGAAAGGACTAGATATAATAAGATCATACCTTTATGGACGTAAAATCGTGGTAGATGTTGATGGACATTTGTCTAGTTTAAATGATCTTGAAGATATTGGTGTCCCACAAGGATCGGTATTAGGTCCGCTTTTATTTTTGATGTATATTAATGATCTCCCACGATGTTTTCAGGGAAATAATGGTCTTGCAATTTTATTTGCAGATGACACAGCTGTTTCTGTTAAAGCGAAGGATTCATCTACATTGATTCAAAATCTGTTTAACACTGTTAGTTCAGTTAATCGATGGTTTGTATCTAATTATTTAGTACCGAATTTTAAGAAGACTGAATTTATGGTTTTTGGTCATTCAAAACGTGCTACTAAAAAAATTTCATGTCAGGAGCTTCAAGTTGGTGAGCATAAAATACGTAGAGTTCAATCATGTCGTTATTTAGGAGTTTTTATTGATCCCCTTTTGTCATTTCAAACTCATATTGATCATTTAAGGGTGAAAATTTCGCAAAATATTGGGTATATTTATCGTTTGCAACATGTTTTTCCATTTTCAATTATAAAAATAATTTATCATTCTTTGATTGCTCCTTATTTAAATTATTGCACAATTATTTATTTAAATACTTTTTGGACGCATATAAAACCCCTACAGATCCTTCAAAATAAAGCAGTGAGAATACTTGGAAATTTTTTACATCGTCCATCAAAACTTAGAGATGCATCGGAAACTGAAACATTATTTCTTTTCTTGAATTTATTAGATCTGAAACATATAAGAGAACTTAATATATCAATATGACATTTTAAAATACAAAATCCTAGTAGTTATTTTTATGAAAAATCTCTGTTGATTCTGCCAACTCCTTTGGCTCTTAGGTGTTCTGGAACATATCGAATTCCCTTTGTTAATTGTGAAAGATCTAAATTTTCAATTAGATACCAAATACCATTTATTTCAAATAAATATAGGCTGAAAGATAGAATTCAAATTGAGTCATTTCGGCAAATATCAGTTCTAAGGAAGAAAATATTAAAATTATGTATTGACCTGTGATGGTGGAATAGAAATTTTTTTATTATTATTATTATTTTTTTTTGTTTATATTTGTTACCCATGTTGGGATAGCCTTCCGTGCCCCACTTGTCCAGCGTTTGTTTTCTTTATGTTTGTTATGTTTTTTGTTTTTTTCTTTAACCAGGTTTTTTTTTCTTTCTCTCTTTTGTTATGATGAGGAAATGTTTTTTTTTTTTTTTTTTTTTTTTTTTTTTATTATTAATACCAAATTTTACGAGCTTTGCTCTCTGTTGGGGGTATATGTTTTTTTGTTATGTTGATTTATTGAAATAAAATCTTCTTCTTCTTCTTCTTTTAACGGAGACTTGGTTGAAGAATCATAGTTCTTCTCTGTTAGAGATTGGTAATTATAAGCTGTATATTAAAAATAGAGAGATGAATCAACATGGCAGTTTAGAAATGTACGTGCGTAGTGATTTTGAGGTTAAGGTGAGAGATGATATAAGAGTTAATCGAGAAATGGTGTTTGAAAGTATTAAGTGTTTTATGATTGTCGTTTATAGACCCCCTTCGTATAATATAGATGAGTTTAGCTCACTTTTAGAAGAGCAATTGGATAAGTTACCAATTTCAACTAGACCTTGTTTTATTTGTGGTGATTTTAACTTGGATTTAAGAACTGTGAATAGTAACCTTAGAGCTAGGGAGTTTCTAAGCACTATGCTGGGTTATGGACTACAGCCTTCTATTATTATATGTACAAGAGTGAGCCATGATTCTGCTACGTTGATTGATAACGTTTACTTAAATACTGGATATAGTAGTGCGAGTGTTATTGTATATGATGTTTTGGATCCTTTCGGTCTGTTGGTATCTATTCCGTCTCTTTTGAACCGGCCGCCAAGATCAGAGCGTTCTGAAGTACCAGAAAATTGTTTTCCTGTTATTAATGTGCTGAAGTTAAAAAATAAGCTTGGAGGAAAAAATTGTGATTTTTATATAGTAATGATATGGATGTGAATAATAAATTTAAACTTTGGTATTCGATGATTAAGGATACGGTAGTTGCTTGTAGTCAAGTTAGGAAGGAACGTAAGTATTTTGATTCGCCGAAGAAGCCTTGGGTTACGAAGAGTATTCTAGTTTCTCTAGCTAGGCGACACATCCGCATTAAGTAATAGTATTAGCGATGTAAATATTTATAAAGCGTATAGTAATAAGTTGAATAGTATACTTCGTAAACCTAAGTTAGATACCTGAGTGATAGTTTTAAAAATGCGGAGGGTAACCCGAGAAAGACTTGGAATGTTATAAATTCTGTTATTAAACCGAATAAGCCTGAAATTGTTTGTAGTCTTGTTGATGGTGAAAATATTCGCCAAACTACTGAACGTATGTGTGAGCACTTTTCTAGTGTAGGGGGCCGGTTAGCGTCGTCTGTTGAGCAGCATGCAAATGATGGTGATTTTACTCAGTTTTTGCCTGTAAGTAGTGACGTTTCTGTGTACTTGCGACCGGTTACTGAAAAAGAATTGTGTGATGTGGTAAAAGGTATGCGAAACAGTGCATCCGGGTCACTTTATTTCAACACAGGTTTTCAAGTCAATTTTTCTTGTGATATCGCAACAAATTTTGTACCTGATTAATGCTAGTTTTAAATGTGGTATATATCCGGAGTGTCTTAAAAGTGCCAGAGTAATACCTTTATTTAAAGGGGGTGATAAGAAAAATGTGAATCATTATCGACCGATATCCCTCCTTTCTGTTATATCTAGGCTAGTAGAAAAACTTATTAATTCTAGAGTATCTGAGTTTTTGAAGAATATTTCCTTTTTCCATTCTAATCAGTTCGGTTTTCGCAAGGGGATGTCTACTGAACAGGCAGTTTTATTTTTGACAACGTTTGTGCATGATGCTTTGAACCAAGGTTTTAAGGTGGCGTCTATTTTTTTTAGATATTGTTAGAGCGTTCGATTCAGTTGACCATGAAATTTTAACTATGAAGCTTGCAAATTGTGGAATTAGAGGAAATACGTTTAAGTTATTTGAAACTTTTTTGAGAGGTAGGACCCAGTGCGTTGAAATTTCTAATGTGAGGTCTGGTGAAAGAATGGTTGATTATGGTGTTCCACAGGGTTCTGTTTTAGGTCCGCTTTTATTCTTGGTTTATATTAACGACTTACGATTTTTTGTTTGGGATTTGTTAGATAGTGCACATTCTAATTGTAGGGTGATTATTCCTATTTTTGCAGATGATACCCATTTTACTGCCGCAGCTAAGACTGAATCTGATTTAATAGAGATAATGAGAAGAGGTATGTTAGGTATAGATAAGTGGATGAGAGTGAATAAGCTTTTGTCAAACCATAGTAAATCAGGTTTTATTATATATGGTAGATCATCAAATTTTTACCCTTGGGTTGTTGATTTGCAAATGGAGAATTATATAATGAAGCGTACAAATACTATACAATACCTTGGTGTTATTGTAGATGAATGCCTTAGCTTTAAAAATAATGATTCTTTTATTAGTAGTAAGATTGCAAGAAATGTTGGAATGATAAGAAATTTAAAAAATATTCTCAAGGATTCTGTTTTGAGATTGATTTATTTTTCGTTAGTTCACCCATCTTTAGTATATTGCGTGAGTATATGGTCTAGCACATTTTCAGTGCATTTGCAGCAGTTACATGTAATACAAAATATGGCACTGCGAGTGTTGTCCGGAGATAATCGGAGAACCTCGGTGAGATCCCAATATGTACAGTTAAATATTATCCTTGTGTCAGGTCTTGGAAAATTTTACCATGGGTTATTTATGTTTAAATATTTTTCTAATTTGGTTCCCAAGTGTTTTTTAAATTTTTTAAATTTATTTATTTCTGGTGATGATGTACACAATTATCCTACTCGTCATGCTAGAGATATACGGACACCTCAAGTTACTAGTACTAGATCGCTATTTTCAATACGTTATGTCGGGCCAGTTGTCTGGAATAATTTGCCTGTTTCTTTAAAAAGGTCAGCGAATCTATGCGAATTCCGTCGGGACCTTAAAACCCTTTGTCTCCATATGTATGAATTTGTTTAAAGGGTGGTATAGTTGAGTCACTCTCAGGTTTGCCCGGAACCCGTTTTTTTCCTGTTTTTCCTATATATTTTTATTTTTTGTTTATTTTTCGTTTATTTATTATTTATGGGATGGCGGCGGGAAGTTTTGGAGTATGTGGAGTATTGATTTTTGGTTATTGTGACCAGGAGCCGAGTGAGTGTAAGATTTTCATCTTTTCTTCTTTTTTTTTCTTTTTCTTTATTTCTTCTTTTTCTCTATTTTTTTTCTCTTTAGTATGTTGTTATAAGTGTTAATTTTAAGAGGGTAAATACTTCCGAAAAAGCGTTAGCTTATGGAAGGTCATTTGTTTTTTTGTGTTGTGTTGTTTTTTGGAATAAACCCTTATCTTATCTTATCTTAAAAAAAAACCATGAATGTGGTTACAGTATCCCTGTCAAAACCGTGAATGTATTTCTACCAATAAGAAAGCCTCTAAAAATTACTTATTCGTGCATTCAAGGTTTTGTCTTGTAATATTCGCAACTTTTGTCAGGTGATAGCCACGTAGTCCAGAGGAAAGGCATTGTTTGACTTAGCTAAGAAAAAAAAATGCGTGAAAAAAAAAATAGTAGGAAAGAAACATTTTTAATCGTGCTCCTTACGACTTCTGTGCTAATTATTTCTATAATTAAACAAGTTTAATTATGCATACACTTGCACAGAACTGAAGAAATTTGTCTCCTTAATTTGTTTTGCAATAATTCCCATGTTTAGTCTAATTTTGTTTGTTTACCACCAAAACATCACAACGTATCAACAGTTACTCTTTATTTATTCACTGCACAGGAGAAAAGCTGTTTGTGCCATGCTGTGTATAACAGCTGATAAAATTCTAATCTTTAGTTTATATTAAATAATTACCAAAGAAAAAAATAAAAATAAAATAAATAATATTCAAGATTAACAGATAAACTTAGCAAGTGCAATGAATAACAACCAGAGAAAAAGAACATAAACACAAATATAAGTAAAATAAAACATATGGAGCAAATTCTTAGTCAACGAACAGGTCATTTATTAATATTTTTTCGTTTTGCTAGTTTTCATATTTCTGTCACTTCTTCCTATTTCTCATATTTGCCTTCATGGTAATTGAAGGCTTTGCTCTTTTCTGGCGGTTTTTGAAATCATTTCAAACTCATTTTGAAATTGATGCATTTTTTAATATGGTTTTATTGAAAAAACTGCGCAACAAAATTTTAAGAAGTCGAGCCTCTCGGACTTTCTTATGCTAATTCTAGGTTTTAATACTACCCTTTTCATTAGTTTGAAAAGTATTTTTGCCAAACACTTTTTTTTCAATTAATTAGTTTAAAAGTTGTTGTGCACAGGCTTTTAGTTAAATATCGTGTATTGAAATTTTGGGCAGTATTTCTTCATCAAGCCCATTTTCGTTGCTGAATCATTGTTTCTTTACAAAAAAAAGAGAGAATACAAGGTAGAACAAATGAGATGACATAGAGAAATGAACTGTTCTGAAGACGACGACATTCCTTACCAAAAAAGGTTAGAACAGGGCTGGGCAATCATCATTCGATTGGCGAGCTGATGTCACACACTTCAGATAAAAATTTAAGTAATTCCGGCTTTAACGTGGAACCATCTACTCTATTCCGAGGTACTTTTGTAACAATTGTAGTAACATCACCAGCACTCACAACTGCTGTAGGACCATCAGCAGCAGTTGAGGTCGACGAATATGAGGAAAGTCCTGTATTCTCGAACTCGGAGCCTCTGGAATCGTGTCCAGAATACTCTGTTGAGATGAACATTTATCCCATTAATGATGCAAGTGCTTTTATTCTGGATTCGGACCCCATTTCGTCCCAACCACTGGAAAAATTTATCAACTCAGTTGGAGGCCACTTTCCCAACAGAAGCTCTGACTCAAATACTTAACCGGCCCATCATGACATGTCAATATTGGACCTCCACACCTCTGAACTTGAGCCTAAGTTAATGTTAATTGCAGAAGCTGAAACTAGCACTGTAATTTCAGCTAATTTACGAACTGTAAAGCGGGCCCGTGCCATCAAGGAAATAATCCAGAAAGCTCAAGATAAGCATCCCGTACTTGACCTGTGCAAGGAAACCTGTTACATGAAATGCAGCGACATGTTTACGGAGGAGGAAGTAAAGCAGATTAATTCAAATTATTGGAACTTTTTCATTGAACAGAGGAGAAAAGAGCTGACTCTTCGTCTGGAATTCACCTTTGAAATACCGAATAAAAGGAAAAATGGTGACATATACGTGGAAGAAACAGTTCAAAGGAAAAAAGTAGAAAATAGTTTACTTTTCAAAGTCTCAGACAGTTGACTCTTCAAGATAAATTGTATGTCGAAAAATGTTCCCGGGTATGCTTGGGTACAAAAATGACTCAGTGGTGCACGAACTGCATAAAGCTATAAAGAAAGCTGGAAAAGAAGACAGCTTTGTGACTGATCGACGTTTCGGGAACCGCTATATTAACGTAAAAGAACAAATTAAATAACATATAAGTAGTTTTTACCCAACTCCGTGTCACTACCGAAGATACATTGCACCGAATAGGCTTTATCTCGATCGCTTTCTTACAGTCAATACACTGCATATGGACTTCCTTAAGAAATTTCCCCTGGCACCAATCTCAGTGGAAGCATATCGGAAGGTACTTTTGTCAATGAACATATCTTTGAAAAGGCCAACATCTTATATATGTGACATCTGCTTGGACCATGACAACAAAGCGTTGACTGGTGACATTACGGATATTAGAACCTTAATGTTGGAAAGGCATAAATAAAAATTAAGAACGACCAAAGTAATTTACAGTGAAAGGAAAATGCATGAACAAAGTGACGAGGAAAAGATTTTTTGTGTTGACATGCAAATAGTTTTGCTCTTGCCCATGATGCCACAGATAAAAGAACACATTTTCACAAAGTCGAATCTTTGTTTTCAGCGAAAATTTTGCCCTGTGAATCCAAAACTGGACGAAAACTCTGTTTGCGTCGATTGGCAGGAAGCTGTTCAGATACTTGACGCTGGCAACGTAGCAAGTGCATTCATCAAGCTCATTAATAACTTCCCGGGCGTTGAATTGTTTGAGTTCTGGGTAGACAACTGCACAGCTCGGAATAAGAAGTGGAAAATTTGGTAAGTTACTTACCAAAGGCTATATTCACATAGCTGCCGATAGTCTTCACGGCAATATTGAAAAGAAAGTCTCTGCGGCTAGGCAGGTGTAATGTTTTGGAAGTCTTTGCATGGTTTTCAACAGTCAGGAAGCAAGCTGGTAGAAATATTGGCAATACAAATTGAAGATTTCCGAAAATGGAAAAGCAAAAAAAAGTCGGGCAAGCTAACGTTCAAAATAACTGATGCAGGGGAGGTTAATTTTGTCAGAAGGCAATTCTGGCTTTTTTACAAACTAGATTTCGGCGAAGAGGCTTACACCAATTGTGATTTCTTAACCGAAAGCGCGAAGAAAAAAAGGCTTTTATCTGAATGTAGAAGCACGAACTGAGGCATTGCATAGGCAAAAAAGAAGAAAATCGTGGACACACTTTTTTTGTCGTACGCTCCACTTGAAAAGAGACATCTCTGGGACTTCATACCGGTTAGTATTGGCGTCCGGGATTTGACAGGCGAAGACAGTTATGACGATGAACCGGAACCATCAATGTACCAGTGAAAGCTTGGCGTATCAGTTAATTTTTGTACTTTTTCATCCATTACATTATATTTAACATTGTAATCTTCATTTTTCAAATCAACTAGTTCTTAAGTTCCATACTAAAATAATATAACATTCAAGGTTTTGAGATGGTTTCTCAAGGCAAAACCGCAAATGCTACGTTTCCTCCGCTTCATTCATGGTTTTGCGCCGTCTTTCTCTAAAATCCCTAGACAAAACCGTGAATGCTATTCTGTTTGTTCTCTATAATTCAGTGTATTATTAAATTTTCAAAGTGAGAATAAAATAGAAAAATCAGGCTTAAAATTACCAAACTCCTGGTATAATTTTTCCCCCTAAAAATCAACTAAAAAAAATGTAGTGATTTTTAGTTTTTGAAACTTCAAAGCCGTTTATGAAAAGTGTAAAAAAGCCACATTCACGACTATGTCTTTGGACAGCCAACTTATTCCCCCCTCCCCCATCTTTGAAAAATATTCTGGAAACACTGATGCGATAACTATTACGAGGTATAAAGATATATGATAGATTAAAAGTTACCCCCCCCCCCCCCAAAAAAAAAAAATTCTATGTTTATTTAGAAGCTCTCAGAAATTTAGGAAACTTTGGCACAAAATAAATCTTCATGCCATGCTTTCATAGGCTTATGACACGCACCTTTACCTCCCACCGACACAAAATTTCACCGACCCTCGTCCATAATAGCTGATGCAAAATTGTAAATAAGTTCATCAGGCCTCAGATGCATAAACTTAGTTAAAGAAGCTTTGAAATAAGTGTCTATAATAACCATTTAATTAAGTATGTGCAGTTTTATGAACAAATAATCCATAGCGCAGCTGTATTGCCTCTGAAGCTAGTAAGTTCAAAATATGGATTTGCGATAAATTTAAATTGAATGGTTTACCTATGAACTTTTACTTGGTAATTTTTTGGGCATCCATGAGCCAGAACTGTTGTTTTGTGCCATATAATGGCAGAGAACGCCACCCGATGTTGCGCAATCCTTCTGGCTATTTAAAAGGGGTACTAGAACTTACAATAACCGTTCGAATAAGTCTACTTCCTGAAGTATTGGATCATTGGTTCAATACAATCATCTGGAGGAAAAAAAAACCGGGGCTTTGGAATCGGAGTCGTGGATTCAGAGTCTTAGTAAATGTTTGCTGAATTGAGTCAGAGTCGGAGTAACAGAAATAATGAATGAACCTTTGGAACTGAAGCAATGGAAACACATAAAGGCTGGAGTCAAGCCACGTACTACTAAATTTACTTAAAAGTGGCAATAATAAGCAAAATTGATGTTGTAGACTAATTCCAGTAAATAAGATTTTTTTTGCACCATAGTACAGCAGTACTACTACAGAAACATTTTCTTCAATTATTTGTATCACTATTGAAAAATATGCATGTGGAATTTGCAAATAAATTACGTATAAAGTGACGAAAGATACAAAAATACTTAATAGATTGGTAGAAATACCTCTTTTACAGTCTAACAATAAAAAAGTTGAATATTTGTAGATAGGGGCTCGGAGCCTCGGCATCAAGGTTTTCTGATGTGCAGAATCTGATGGCGTAATTTTCATCAAAATCACTCTGCTCTTTGAGGGTATTTTCTCCATTTTTTAAAAATCAGGCGAACTTTTTCATCTATGGGCGGGTAAGTGTAAGTTTGACGAATTCTGCACGTTTAGAATTGCTAAGACGATTATTTTGATATATATATTTTTACCAAAACTCCTTATTTTAGATTTTCGGTTACTATTAGTACGATTCGCTAATTATATGAAGTTCGCTACAACAAACTGTCTTGTTTAAAACTCAGGTTTTTCAAAACGAAAATAAAAGGCAAAATTAGAACGTATTAATGCGCATAAATTATCCTGTATATGAGATGCGCAGGCTCCAACCAGCCTAAAAAAAGACTACAACCAGCCTGAAAAAAGTAGGAGGGTCGCTTTTACAAAGTTATATGTTTGTCACCTCCTTTACACCATCCTCAGAGGCATAGTTGTGGGACTCTCTTTTGAGAAAAAGAGAGGGAGCCAGTTGTCCTCTGACATTGGTAACTTAAAAAGGGCATTACAACTTTAAACTCCCGTTCTTAAGTCTTAAGGCGCATATAGCATAAACAAAATGTGCTCGGTTTAACTCAAAACGCTGTATGCTTGAAATAAATTACATATGGAACTAAAGCAAGTTTTTTTTTCAATAAGGGAGCTGCAGCCCCTTAAATCCCTTTACTGGCTCTAAAACTTAATTCCTGACGACAATGAATTTTTGGTCAACTCTGAAAAAGCTATGCCAGCTTTGCCTCTCTTACAGAGACTACATGTGCTAGCTTTACTCTTTCTATGTGTACTGGCTTTAGTTTCAAGTCTTTGATCACTTCGACCAAATTTTTCACATAGACTGGACCGGACCAGACTACTCGATACGCTAAAGTGGGTACTGTAACGTGTACAATAGTGATTTAAGGTGACGGCTATCTTTCTCATCCAAGGAAAGATTAGTTTTTGTGTTAAGAATCCTCATCACTCTATACTAAGGAAATCAAACGAACCTATTCTAGAAAAGATATATATATATATATATATATATTGTTTCAAAACCATTAGCATTTTGGCTCTAAAATCCCTTTTACCGAAATACTTGGCGGTAGCGGCCTAGAAATATTTTCTAAACCGTAGCTAATTCTCCCAAATCTTGAATATTGGTCTTCCAGCTTTCCACTAGTCACAAATATCAATGGGAAGTGAAGCCGACCTTGCTAGCCAGATCGCAAGCTACACCTCTTAGCTAGCCATGAGATTTAGCTATTACCGAAATCTAGCAACGCCAGGCACATCCATAACAAAAGTTATAGGATTCACTACTTCTGACTACTTAAGATCGCAAGTTGAGTCAATCTGTTTAAGTTTCCGTGTATTTTTTCTATACAGCTAAGGATTGATAATGGATTCCTCCAATTGACTTATCTTAACTAACCTGTAAAGAAGTTCAAACAAGAAAAGTTAGTTTTTGTTAAGGGAGCTTTTCTAACTCCAAGAATCGCTTAGACTGTTTCGTTCTGCTTGTTTATGTGAAATGGCATGACTAACTTTCTGTCCAGTACCAGTAGCTTGGTAAACGTCCATGGGAATATATCTTTAAACTCTTGAAGTTGTTTCTCAAAAGTTAATTCAGTGAGTATTTTCGTTGGTAATTCTGTTGAAGTTGTAATAGAAATTTTTGAGACCCATTCTAAAATGTTTAGCTTGTTTAAAAAAATGTGAACATAAGGTGTAGAACTAATTTTAAATGGCAAAGGCTTAATGAACTCAAACCAATATTGTACTTTCTTGCTAAGGGGAAAAATTGCAGTTTTACAGATAACTTTCTGAATTGCATTAATATTAATACAAAGGCAAGGATAAAATGTTTAGTACTTTAGTTACGTATTTAGCATTGGTTTCATTTTGTAATTATGTATTAGGGCCTTTGAATAAATTTGCATAGATAACAATACCCCTAGTACTGGACAAGTCAAAATCCCTGATATACAGTATAACCAAAAATTTGAATAGAATACTATATTTTAGTACTTAAATTAGGTCAATATTAATAAAAATCATCAAATTAGATTGGTATTAATAAAAAAAACAAAATAAATTGCTTAGTACTTCACATGCGTCTCTATCCTTTACTATATTTTGTCATTATGTATTTTTAGTAAATCCTATATTTGGTCCATTCGGCGTATCGTAAACTCATTTATCACCGTATTGTATTTGTAAGCACCGAGCCATGAAAATTGAAAACATCATAATTTATTTTCGGTCTCATAGTTGTTCATGTATTTTATTTCGCTTTAAGGAATTCTGTTTCATCTGTCATCTAGCGGTCAAGCTAAGGGACAATGAAGTCTTTCATCCTATGCCGACAGTTTTTCTTCTGCTACATTAAAGACAGTATTGTACTATTCACAGATTTAGTAAGGATTTCAAAATAAGAGGGTATAGCAGGGACAAGGGATGGGACATGTCTGAGTAGTTATCTCCTAACCCTTAGGTAAAAACAGTTAAAATGCACTTTTTCTGGAAAATCTTGTGACTTCAAACTAGTTAAGGTAGAATTTTTCTCTCCCGTCTGTCAAACTTTACGTTTCACATAATGAAACCACTTTAAAGCTTGTTTCTGTTGCGATTTGACGGATGAGGTTAATGCTTATATATTTTAGTTTCTGAGAAACTAAATGAAACTAGATGATTAGTCGTGCCCATCACTAACAGACCTTGCCCCAGTCTTGCACTTGCTCGTGCATTGGCCTAGTAGACCTAATAGTAATTTCCTAGTGGTAATTTAATTGAAGACAGTATTTTGACATTGCCTTTTTAATCAAAATTATAATGGAATGAAGAAACGTATTATTTTAGGGCCACATAACAACGAAGTAAGTAAAATCAATTTTGGGATTGTCGATCGCCTCCCAAGAGAGTACAAATCCTATAAAAGCTATGATTCTGTGAAGAATAAACAGGAGGGAGGCCTTCAATTCACCCTAATTTTTTTAAATTCAAATGAAATTGCTGATTTACCACCCCTTGACCTAAAACTAAAGAATAACTTGTTCCTTTATGCGAATGCGTAATTTAGATATTTCATAAGGTAAATTAGTTAAAAAAATCTTTCCGAAAAATAAGTTTTTCAAAGAAAAGTAAAGGCCATTTAAAACTTTAGCTCAGCAGGTACAAATACCTGTTAAAATCCAAACACAAAACGAACAGAAATTAAATAAAAAATCATAGCAAAAAACATACAACAAGTAATAATATAAATTAATAAATAGATCTTAAAGAGAGTAATGCTTAGATTGAATATGAAAATCAGGCTTAAAACGAAAAAAAATATTTTGCTATTGAAGTATAAATGAAACTTAAAACAAACAGAAATTAAACAAACAATCAATGCAAGCTAACATACAATAAATATTAATGTAAATGAATAAATAAATTCTAAAATGATTGTAACTTAATCTGAACATACAAAGCCAGCTTAGAACTAACAAAAATCTCTATAAACAAGAGTTTTGGTTTCGTCTGTTTCTCTCACTTTAGAAGTCTAAAACCTGCTGTGTCATTAATACTTTAATGAAAAATACTTTTGTCTTTAAAAGTCTTTGAAAGTATAAACAAAATCAAACTTAATATTTGATATATAGTGAGATTAATTGTTGAAAAATACATCAGTTCAAGAATTTATTTCACTGTAATTTTATTTTTATATTCAGTGCTGTAAGACTGTAAAAACTGTAATTCGTTTTCGGTTAAGCGCCAATGACGTAGTAGGCTTTTGTTTTTTATTTACAGTTAAGGAAGGGGGCAGCATCCAAACTCTTGTTTGCAGTGAAACTATTAATCGTCTTGAACAACTTTAGAAAGAACTAATAAATTAAACTGAATATTTGATGTAAAATGATATATTGATTGCTGAAACCTCATCAGTTAAAAATTTTACTATAATTCTAATGTTTTTTTCAATATTAAGTACAAAATAAAATATTTATATTAAAATTGGTTTTCAGTAAAGCGCCAACGACGCAGTACGTTTTAACTTTTACAGTGAGAGAAGGAGGCGATACCCAAACTCTTGTTTGTAGTGATTTCTGTTCGTTTCAAGCTTGATTTGGATATTCAATTTAAATTTCACTTGTTTTAAGATTTATTTATTCATTTACCGTAATATCTATTGTATGTTAGTTTGCATTTATTGTTTATTTAATTTCTGTTCGTTTTAAGTTTTATTTATGCTTCAATAGCAAAATATTTTTTTTCGTTTTAAGCTTGATTTTCATATTCAATCTAAGCATTACTCGCTTTATGATCTATTTATTAATTTATATTATAACTTATTCTATGTTTTTCGCTATGATTTTTTATTTAATTTCTGTTTGTTTTGGGTTTCATTTATTCTTTAATAGTAATTTATGGTCGTTTTGAGTTTGAATTTTAACAGGTATTTGTATCTGGTAAGCTTAAGTTTAAAATGGCCTTTACTTTTCTTTGAAAAACTTAATTTTTGGAGAGTTTTTTTTTTTATTAATTTTTGTTCGTTTTTGATTGCAAAAAGTTTCATGTTTTTAAAAATTCCTTAATTCAAAATCAAACTTTATAAACAAAAAATCAAATGTTCATCAAAGTATTAAAACTGGTATATGGGTCCTGGTAAAACTGGTATCTCAAAATTTTATTGGATGGGTTCTGGGAAATAACGGCGCAGAGCGGGGGGAGGGACTAATTGCCCTTCGATCTCTTTTGACTCTATAAAAGTGAACTAGAACTTTGAATTTCAAATCAAATGAGCCCTCTCAGAAGTTTATACGAGTATTCCTTCTAGAAGAACCATATATGCCCCCAGGACATAACTTGCAACGTCAGTCCTTGGGCCCTGGGGGGTTCTGTCAACCCAGAAGTTTTAATATCTGATGTCTGAACTATTTTTTATTTGATTTGTTTTATTTATGCATTAAATTGTTTATTTGATGCATTTGGGGAAAAAGGGCGTGGAGGGGGGGGGCTAGTTGCCTTCTGATCTATTTTGACACTTGAAAAATGAACTAGAACTTTCACTTTCCAAACAAATGAGTATCCCTTCCATAAAAACCTTATATGCCCTCAGGGCATAACATACAATGCCTGACCCCGGGCCTCGGGGGGTTGCGTCAACATCAGAGTTTTATTATCTGACCTTTGAACTATTTTAACAAAATGACTATCTCAAAGATTTTATCTGATGCAAGGGCTACCTCAGATTTTCTATCAGATATATTTGTGGAAAAGGGCTTGGGGGGGGGGGGGCTAGTTGCCCTCCGATCACCTTTGATTCTTAAAAGTGTTCTTAGAACTTTCGATTTCCAATCGAATGAGCCCCCTTTGAAGTTTATACGACGACCCCTTCTATATAAAGTGCCTCTGGGAAAAAACTAAATGGAGTGTGGGGGGAGGCTAGCTGCCCTCCGATCCATTTTTACTCATAAAAAGTGAATTATAACTTACAATTTCCAATCAAATGAGCACTCTTTGAAGTTTATAAAAGCATCCCTTCCATAAGAACCATATATACTCCCAGGGCATAACTTACAACGGCTTCCCCCGGGCCCTGAGGGTTTTGTCGACACCTGAGTTTTTGTTATCTGACTTTTGAACAATTTTTAACTTAATGGCTATCTCAAAATTTTTATCAGATGCATTCGGGAAAAAAGGGGCGTGGGGTGTGGGCTAGTTGCTCTCCAATCTCTTTTGACTCTCAAAAACTGAACATGAACTTTAAATTTCCAATCAAATGAGCCCTCTTAAGTTTTTACGAGAATCCCTTCCATAAGAGCCATATATTCCCCCAGGGCACAACTTACAACGCGTGCCCTCGGGCCCTGGGGGGCTGTGTTAAACCCGGAGTTTTCGTTATATCGTCTTTGAACTATTTTGAAAAAAATGGCTATCTCTAAGTTCTTATCAGATGGGTTTGAGAAAAGCAGGGCGTAGAGGGGGGGGGACTACGTGCCCATAAAAAGTGAACTAGAAATTGGAATTTCCAATCAAATAAGCCCTCGTTGAAGTTTATACGAGTATCCCTTCCATTACAACCTTATATGCCCCCAGGGTATAACTTACAACGCCTGTCCCGGGACCTGGGGGGTTGTGTCAACTTCAAAGTTTAGTTATCTGTTAACTTTTAACTATTTTTTAACAAAATGGCTTTTAATTTTAAACTTTTATCTGATGCATGGCTACCTCAAATTTTCTATCAGATATATTTGTGGAAAAAAGGCTTGGGGGGGGGGTAAGTTGCCCTCCGATCACCTTCGACTCTTAAAAAGGGCATTAGAACTCTTGGTTTCCAATCGAATGAGCCCCCTTTTAAGTTTATACTACGACCCCTTCTATATGAAGTGCGTCTGGGAAAAAATAAATGGAGTGTGGGGGGAGGCTAGCTGCCCTCCGATCACTTTTTACTCATAAAAAGTGAATTACAACTTTCAATTTCCAATCAAATGAACCCTCTATGAAGTTTATACGAGCATCCCTTTCATGACAGCCATATATGCCCCGAGGGCATAACTCACAACACCTACCCCCGGGCCCTGGGGGGCTGTGTCAACAACGGAGTGTCTGATATCTGAACTTTGAACCATTTTTAACAAAATGTTTATCTCAAAATTTTTATCTGATGCATTTAGGGCGTGGAGGGAGGGGGGCTTGTTGCCCTCCGGTCTCTTTTGACTCTTAAAAAGTGAACAAGAACTTTCAATTTCCATTCAAATGAACCCTCTCATAAGTTTATACGAGCATCCCTTCCATAAGAACCATATATACCCCCAGAGTGTTACTTACAACGCTTGCCTCCGGGCCCTGGGGGGTTGCGTCGACCCAGGAGTTTTTCTTATCTGACCTTTGAACAACTTATAATGAAATGGCTGTTTTAAAAATTTCATCGGACAGGTTTGGGGGAAAAAGGGTGTGTGGGGGGAGGGGACCAGCGTCCCTAGGATATCTTTTGACTCTTAAAAAGTGAACTAGAACTTTCAACCCCCCTCACCCTGGGGGGTTGTGTTGACACCGGAGTTTTTGTTATCTAATTTTTGATTTTTTTTTAAACTGGCTTTCCCAAAATTTGTAGCGGATGGGTTTGGGGAAAAAAAGGGCGAGGGGGAGGGGGCTAGTTGCCCCTAAATCTCTTTACTCTTAAAAGTGAAATAGTTAACTTTCGATTTCCAATAAAATGAGCCCTCTATGAAGTTTATACGAGCATCCTTTTCAAAAAAAACCACACATGCCCTTAGGGCATAACTTAGAACGCCTTGCCCCGGGCTCTGGGGGGTGTTATTGACACCTGAGTATTTCTTATCCAACCTTTGAACTATTTTTTTAAAAAGAAAAAGTCTATCTCAAAATTTTCATCAGATGGCTTTGGAAAAAGAAGTTTTTTTTGGGGGGGAAGGGGGGCTAGTTGCCCTCGGATTTCTTTTGACTTTTAAAAGTGAACTCGAACTTTTAATTTCCTGTCAAATGAGCCCCTGTTGAAGTTTATACGAGCATCCCTTCCATTAAAACCTTATATGCCCCTAGGGTGTAACTTACAACGTCTGTCCCGGGGCCATGGGGGGATGTGTCAACTTCAAAGTTTTATTATCTGTTAATTTTTAACAAAATAACTATCTCAAAAATTTTATCTGATGCAATGGCTATCTAAAATTTTCTATCAGATATATTTGTGGAAAAAGGGCTTGAGGGGGGGGGGGGCAAGTTGCCCTCCGCTCAACTTCGACTCTTAAATAGGGCATTAGAACTCTTAATTTCCAATCGAAAGAACGCTTTTTGAAGTTTATACGACGACCTCTTCTATATGAAGTGCCTCTGGGAAAAAAACTAATGGAGTCTAGGGGGAGGCTAGCTGCCCTCCGATCACTTTTTACTCATAAAAAGTGAATTACAACTTTCAAGTTCCAATCAAATGAGCCCTCTATGAAGTTTATACGAGCATCCCTTCCATAATAGTCATATATGCCCCGAGGGCACAACTTACAACACCTACTCCCGGGCCCCTGGGGGCTGTGTCAACACCGGAGTTTTTTATATCTCAACTTTGAACTATTTTCAACCTAATTTCTATCTCAAAATTTTTATCTGATGCTTTTAGGGCGTGGAGAGGGGGGGGAGGCTAGTTAACGTCCGATCTCTCTTGACTCTTAAAAAATGAACGAGAACTTTCAATTTACATTCAAATGAACCCTCTTATAAGTTTATACGAGCATCCCTGCCATAAAAACCATATATGCCCCCAGAGTGTTATTACAACGCTTGCCTTCGGGCCCTGGGGGGCTGGAACGACACAGGAGTTTTTCTTATCTGACCTCCGAACAATTTATAATGAAATGGCTATTTTAAAAATTTCATCGGATAGGCTTGGGGGAAAAAGGGTATGTGGGGGGAGGGGGCTAGCTGCCCTCGGATACCTTTTGACTCTTAAAAAGTGAACTAGAACTCTCAATTTTGAATCAAATGAGCCCTCTCTGAAGTTTATACGAGCATCCCTTTCATAAGAACCAAATACGCCCCCAGGACAACACTTAAAAAGCCTACCCCCCGCGCCCTGGGGGGTTGTGTTGACACCGTAGTTTTTGTTATTTAATTTTGAACAATTTTTAAACAAACTGGCTTTCCCAAAATTTGTAGCGGATGGGTTTGGGGAAAAAAGAGAGTAGCTGGGGGCTAGTTGCCCTTAATTCTCTTGACTCTTAAAAAGTGAACTAGAACTTTCAATTTCCAATCAAATGAGCCCTCTATGAAGTTTATACGAGCATTCCTTTCATAAGAACCATACATGCCCTTAGGGCATAACTTAAAACTCCTTCCCCCGGGCCCTGGGGGTTGTATTGACACCGGAGTATTTCTTATCAGACCTTTGAACTTTTTTTTTAAACAAAATGTCTATCTCAAAATTTTCATCAGATGGCTTTGGAAAAAGAAGGTGCGTGGGGGGGGGGGGGTAGTTGCCCTCGGATCTCTTTTGAATATTGAAAAGTGAACTCGAACTTTTAATTTTCAATCAAATGAGCCCTCTCTGAAGTTTATACGAGCATCCCTTTCATAAGAACCATATATGCCACAGGGCATAATTTATAACATCTGTCCCGGGCCCTGGGGGTTGGTGTCGACACCCGAGTTTTTGTTATCTAACTTTTGAACAATTTTTAACTTAAAGGCTATCTCAAATTTTGTATCGGATGCATTCGGGAAAAAGGGGCGGGGGGGGGGGGCTAGTGGAACTCCAATCTCTTTTGACTCTGAAAAACTGAACTAAAACTTTCAATTTCCAATCAAATGAGTCCTCTCTGAAGTGTTCACGAGCATCCCTTCCATAAGAACCATACATTCCCCCAGGGCATAGCTTACAACGCCCGCCCTTGGGCCCTGGGGGCTGTGTCAACCCCGGAGTTTTCTTTATATGGTCTCTGAACTATTTTTAAATAAATGGCTATCTCAAAGTTCTTATCTGATGGGTTTGAGAAAATAAGGGCATGGAGGGGGGGGGGTAGGTGCCCTCCAATCTCTTTCGACTCTTAAGAATTTAACTAGAACTTTCAATTTCCAATCAAATGAGCCCTCTTTGAACTATATACGAGCATCCATTCCATAAGAAACATATATAAACCCAGGGCATAACTTACAACGCCTGCCCCCGGGCGCTGGGGGTCGTGTCGACACCGGAATTTTTGTTTTATGATTTTTGAACTGTTTTTTTTTTACAAAATAGCTATTTAAAAATTTTTATCGGATGCATTTGGGAAAAAAGCGGGGGGGGGGGCAAGTGACCCTCCGATATCTTTTGACGTTAAAAGTCAACTAGAGCTTTCAATTTCCAATCAAGTATTCCCTCCTTAAGTACCATATATGCCAAAAGGGTATAACTTATAACCCTTGTCCTGAAGACTGTATGGGAAGTGTCCTGCTCAAAAATACAATTTTTAGAACTTTCAACTACGTTGAACAAAATGGCTATCTCAAAATTTTGATTGGATGTGCTTGGGGAAATGGTGGGCGTGGAAGGGGTTTTATTTGCCTTTCAATCACTTTGACTATTAAAAAAACCACTAGCCATTTAAATTTCCAATCGAATGAGCCCTTTTTTGAAGTCTCTACGAAAACGCTTTCTATGAAAAAACTTATATGTCCCCAGGGCATAATTACAACCCCTTGCCCTGAGGACTGTGGGGGTTGTCATCCAAAAAGACCTAATTCCCTGAATTTTCAACTACGTTGAACAAAATGGCTATCTCAAAATTTTGATTGGATGTGTTTGGGGAAATGGTGGGCGTGAGAGGGGGGTTAGTTACCCTCCAATAACTTTCGACTATTAAAAAGGGCACTAGCCCTTTTAATTTCCAATCGAATGAGTCCTTTTTGAAGTTTGTACGACCAAGCTTTCTATAAAAACTTTATATGCCCCCAGGGCATAACTTACAACCCTTGCCCTGAGGGCTACGGGGGAGTGTCTTCCTAAAAAACATAATTTATATCTGCAATTCAACTACGCTGAACAAAATGGCTATCTCAAAATTTTGATTGGATGCGTTTGGGGAAAAGGGGGGCGTGAGAGGGGGGTTAGTTGCCCTCCCATCACTTTCAACTATTAGAAGGGCACGAGCACTTATAATTTCCAATCAAATGAGCCCTTTTTGAAGTTTCTACAACACGCCTTTCTATAAGAACCTTATATGCCACCAGTGCATAACTTACAACCCTTGCCCTGAGAGCTGTGGGAGAGTGTCCTTCTTAAAGACATAATTTCTATTTGGAAATCAACTACTCTGAACAAAATGGCTATCCTAAAATTTTGATTGAATGTGTTTGGGTAACTGGTGGGCGTGGAAGGGATGTTAGTTGCCTTCCAATCACTTTTGACCCTTAAAAAGGGCACTGGAACTCTCGATTTCCAATCGAATGAGCCCCCTTTGAAGTTTCTACGACGACCACTTCCATATGAAGTGCCTCTGGGGATAAAAATAATAATAATAAAACATTGGAGCCGCATGGTCTTTACTATAGGCAGCGCTATAGCGTTACCTCTGATTTGCAATGGAACACAACTGGTTTTTACTCAATTAGACAAGAATGTAAATAAAGCAAAAATAAAACTGGAGAAATGCTGGAAAAGAAGTTCACATTAATCTACAGTTACAAGACAAGCGACAACGAGAATCACATATATAAAAAACTTCCGCGTGTTGAGCACTAGGGTCCGACCGAAGGTCAGTCTCCTGGTAATTAGATGTTAACACACTATATAAGTGAATAGCTATTTCCAAAGAAAATTTTCCTGTTAACATTGCTAATTTCACAGTGAAGGGCAATAAAAATTTCTTACCCTAAGAAGATCCCCTGCCGTGGAAAATTTTCCCTAAAAATGTCCAGTCTGGAAAATTCCTCTCAGACAATTCCCCCTGCTTAAATTCTTCTCGCTTGTAAACTTGAGCAAAGATCGAAAGAAGAATGAAGAAAATAAAGTTTTTGGAATATTTCACCTACATGTCAAAATTTATGTCTAATATATTATGTAGAATCAAACATTTCGTGGTAATAAACTCTAAGAAAAAAACAACTTAGGCCAACAAACAGGACTATAAAGAAAGGCATTTTGATAACAACTAATGCATCAAAAGAATTGGATGTGTATGCTGATCCTAATATATGAAGCTTAAATGCTACATATCAAACGCTACGAGCCTGAGAAGATTTGCCCGACTTTCGAAAAGGGGAGAAACAACCCACGAAAGGCAAGTGATCTTAATGAAAATCACAACATATTCGGATTCCTTTTTGCATATTCGAGAACACCAACTATGGAGATTTCAGGCTCTCACCTATAAAAAAGCGGAATTTTGCACTCTTTTCAGAAGAAAGATTACGGGTGCGTGTTTATTTTTTCCTCTGGGGTGATTGTATCGAATCAATGATCCTAAAATATTGGTAGACGCCTCATTCAGACGAAAATTATAGGTTCGAGTGCTCTTGTAAAGCGAACAAAAATATTCTGTGGTGGGAAAGAGGCGTCTTCTACTATTTTGTGGGAACAAACGGCGAATTTGAACCATATGGTGTCGATTAAAAATTCAGAAACAGCCAATAGATTTAAAAGTGTCAAGAACTATACATTGAGCTTCCCAGTTTCCGTTGGAATGAAATTTTCGAGGGGAGGTCTTTGGGGGGATATGCCTAGTATCACCATTCACAAAACAGCAATTGGACGAAGTACTGAATAATTTCTCAGCTAAAAACGATCATCGATCTGAATTCAATCGGTGATCATTTCTTTCTACTAAATTTCCACAAAATAAGAGTATATCAGAAGACAAAGTGGTTCAAATATCTTGATTTTAACTTTGTCGAACAAAATAAATGAAGTTATTATTATTTCGATATTTTCTTAAATCCTGATATCCCCCAAACTCCTTCAAAACTTTCAGCCTCATTTAAGTCTTTACAGAAACTAACTTTTGCTGAAACCTTTTCACTTTCATCATTTACCATACAGAAACTAAAGTTTACTGAAAACAAACATTTCAGTGACTTTACTAATACTTTACTTAATGACAATTTACTTTACTTAATAGCCCTTTACTGAAAACTTGACTAAACTTTACAGGAAACTAAATAGTTTCTCTACGCTGAAAGTACGTTTCTATATAGGACTACATGTAAAAGAAATGGAGTTAAAAGGAATAAAATAGTGACAAATATAAGGTTTTTTAGAACAATAAAACAAAAAGTAAGGTCTCAAACTCAAATGTTTTATATAGAGGAGTTTAATATATGGTAAAATTTCAGAATTTTAAATTTAAATATTTTGATTTTTAAACAAAATTGAATTGATACATGCTTTTGACGAAATGAAAAATTTTGTAGCAAAGAAAAAATGAGGATAATTCCAACAAGTATAGAATGGAAATATCCTGGTCGAAACCTCCACTCTACCGCCCTCAATACGAAAAAAAGAGTTTTTCAACATAAGTTGGGAGCAAAACCCCTAAGCCTTCCCAAATCCAGAACAAAATTTGCACTTTACTGAAAAAAACATAAATGTTTTTAATTTTATAGATTAAATAAATGAAATAATTTTGACATTTCGTTTAAATAACATCAGTATACGTGAGTTTAAACGATAAGGCATACTTATTTGTAGATTATAAGTAAGGTCCAAATTATGTTCTGGCTTTGAAAAGACATAGGGGTGCGGAATTAGGCTTAAGACAGTTTCTGATCGTTTTGACTTTGACCCGGTTGTCTATTGCAGTTTCTATTTGTTTCTAGTGCAATTTATTTATCGATGCTGATTGGTGGTAGTTTCATGCTTTGTAGATTATTTGGTTTTATTTTTGCTCATTTTTGTTTAATGGAGCTCTTTACTTTTCTTTGAAAATCTTATTTTGTGGAAAAAGTTTTGGGAATTAATTTCTGTTTGTGTAATATTAACATAGTCTTTTCAGGCAATAAGAAAATAATAATTTAAATCTTCTCGTTTTTAAGACTTTATAGGTTGGCCTGCTATTTGTATACTGGAGAAAAATTTTCAGAAATTTTTAACAACCTACACCCTTTTATAAATCTGGACACAAATAGTTCTGTTTAATTTAGATTCATACCTCCTCTAGTTAACCTGAAATGGAAAACTTGATACCATTCGCAAAAAAATCTGTTTACTTTCTTTGATAGCTTGGATACACTTACGCTATTTTGATTTGGTTTCTACGACTACGCCTTCTATAAAAACATTGTAAACCCCCAGGGCATAACTTAAAACCCTTGCACTGAGGGCTCTGAGGGGGTTATCATCCTAAAAAGACAAAATTTCCAGAACTTTCAACTACGTTGAACAAAATGGATGTCTCAAAATTTTAATTCGATGTGTTTGGGAAAATTGTGGGCGTGAGAGGGGCGTTAGTCGCTATCCAATCACTTTCAACTATTAAAAAAGGCACTAGCCCTTTCAATTTACAATTGAATGAGCCCTTTTGAAGTTTCTACGACAACGCTTTCAATAAAAACTTTATATGCCCCCAGGGTATAACTTATAACCCTTGCCCTGAGGGCTGTGGGGGTTGTCATCTTTAAAGACATAATTTCCAAAACTTTCAACTACGTTGAACAAAATGGCTATCAAAACATTTTGATTGGATATGTTTGTGGGAAAGGTGGGCGTGAAAGGGGGGTTAGTTGCCCGCAAATCCATGTCGACTATTAAAAAGGGCACTAGCCCTTTGAATTTCAAATTGAATGAGCCCTTTTTAAAGTTTGTACGACAAAGATTTCAATAAAAACCTTATATGCCCCCAGGGCATTACTTATAACCCTGGCCCTGAGGGTTTTGGGGGAGCGTCCTCATCAAAATTTATTTTCTATCTGGAAATCAACTACGCTGAATAAAATGGCTATCTCAAAATTTTTTTTGGATGTGTTTGGGGGAATGAGGGGTGTGGGGGGGCTAGTTGCCCTCCAATCACTTTCGACTATTAAAAAGGGCACTAGCTCTTTTAATTTCCAGTCGAATGAGCTTTATTGAAGTTTCTACAACAACACCTTCTTTAAAAACCTTATATACCCCCAGGGTATAACTTAAAACCCTTGCCCTGAGGGATGTTCGGGAGTGTCCTCCTCAAAAACATATTTTCTATCTGGAAATCAACCAAGCTGAACAAAATGGCTATCTCAAAATTTTATTGTTTGGGTGAATGAAGGGTATGGGGGGGGGGGCTAGTTGTCCTTCAATCACTTTTGACTATTAAAAAGGGTACTAGCCCTTTGAATTTCCAATCGAAAAAGCCTGTTTTGAAGTTTCTACGACAACGCCTTCATATAAAAACCTTATATGCCCCCAGGGCATATCTGAAAACCCTTGCCCTGATGGTTGTGGGGGAGTTTCCTCCTCAAAAACATATTTTCTATCTGGAAATCAAGTACGCTGAACTAAATGGCTATCTAAAAATTTTGATTTGATGTGTTTGGGGGAACGATGGGCGTGGGGGGGGGCTAGTTGCCCTCCAATCAGTCTCGACTATTAAAAAGAGTACTAGCCCTTTAAATTTCCAATCGAATGAGCCTGTTTTGAAGTTTTTACCACACCGCCTTCTATAAAAACCTTATATGCCCCCAGGGCATAACTTAAAACCCTTGCCCTGAGGGTTGTTGTGGAGTGTCCTCCTCAAAACATTTTCTATCTGGAAATCAACTACGCTGAACAAAATGGCTATCTCAAAATTTTGATTGGATGTATTTGGGGGAATGAAGGGCGTGGGGGGGGCTAGTCACCCTCAAATCAATTTTGATTATTAAAAAGGGTACTAGCCCTTTAAATTTCTAATCGAATTAGCCTTTTTTGAAGTTTCTACGACAACACCTTCTATAAAAACCTTATATGCCCCCAAGTCAAAACTTAAAACCCTTGCCCCGAGGGTTGTGGGGGAGTGTCCTGCTCAAAAACATATTTTCTATCTGGAAATCAACTACGCTGAAAAAATGGCTATCTCAAAATTGTGATTGGATGTGTTTGGGGGAATGATGGGCGTGGGGGGGGGCTAGTTGCCCTCCAATCAGTCTCGACTATTAAAAAGGGTACTAGCCCTTTAAATGTCCAATCGAATGAGCCTGTTTTGAAGTTTTTACGACAACGCCTATAAAAACCTTACATGCCCCCAGGGCATAACTTAAAACCCTTGCCCTGAGGGTTGTGGGGGAGTGTCCTCCTCAAAAACATATTCTATCTGGAAATCACCTACACTGAACAAAATGGTGATCTCAAATTTTGATTGGATGTATTTGGGGGACTGAAGGGCGTGGGGGGGGCTAGTCACCCTCAAATCACTTTTGACTATTAAAAAGGGTACTAGCCCTTTGAATTTCTAATCAAATGAGCCTGTTTTGAATTTTCTACGACAACGCCTTCTATAAAAACCTTATATGCCCCCAAGTCATAACTTAAAACCCTTGCCCTGAGGGTTGTGAGGGAGTGTCCTCCTCAAAAACATATTTTCTATTTGGATATCAACTACGCTGAAAAAAATGGCTATCTCAAAATTTTGATTGGATGTGTTTGGAGGAATGATGGGCGTGGGGGGGGGGCTAGTTGCCCTCTAATTAGTTTCGACTATTAAAAAGGGTACTAGCCCTTTGAATTTTCAATTGAATGAGACTGTTTGGAAGTTTCTACGATAACGCCTTCTATAAAAACCTTATATGCCCCCAGGGCATAACCTAAATCCCTTGCCCTGAGGGTTGTGGGGGAGTGTCCTCCTCAAAAACATATTTTTTATCTGAAATTTCAACTACGCTGAACAAAATGGCTATCTCAAAATTTTGATTGGATGTGTTTTGGGGATTGATGGGCGTGGGGGGGGGGCTGGGGGGGGCTTAGTTGCCCTCCAATCACTTTTGACAATAGAAAAACGCAATACCCCTTTGAATTTCCAAGCGAATGAGCCTGTTTTGAAGTTTCTACGATACCGACTTCTATAAAAACATTATTTGCCCCCAGGGTAAAACTTAAAAGCCTTACCCTGAGGGCTCTGCGAGAGTATCCTCCTCAAAAACGTATTTCTATGTAGAAATCAACTACGTTGAATAAAATGACTATCTCAAAATTTTTATTGGATATGTTTCGGGGAATGAAGGGCGTGGGGGGGGGGCTAGTAGCCCTCAAATCACTTTCGACTATTAAAAAGGGTACTAGCCCTTTGAATTTCCAATCGAATGAGCCTGTTTTGAAGTTTCTATGACGACGCCTACTATAAAAACCTTATATGCCCCCCAGGGCATAGCTTAAAATCCTTGCCCTAAGGATTTTGGGGGAGTGTCCTCCTCAAAAACATATTTACGCTGAACAGCCACTGGGTTTTGATGGTTGAAGAATGCAACAGTGTTTTGTTGTATTAGAAGGAAAAAAGCCACAATCTTTTATGGTATATTTACCCCCTTTTCACAGAATTGTCTGAATTTTAAGATTCAAACAATGTTTAATATATGCTTCCATAATTAAAATCAAGATTAAAACTAGGCCTATTACTGATTTCTTTAGACTCATCTTCCGGTAAAAAAAAAAAAAAAAAAAAAAAAAAAAAAAAAAACAGTTATGGTGCTCAAACCCTTTTAAAGAAGCAAAATCAAAGTTTGCTTTACCGTGGGTAATATGCAATTTTCCCCCCATTATTACAGAAAGAAAATGCTGATCAAACTTCGAAGGGGTATCAAAGGCAGTGCGCTAGCGCTGCCTAAGTAAAGAACGATGTGGGCACAATGTGTTGTTTTTTGGTTCTCCATACCCGGGCACTTCGTGTCAAAGGAGTTGTCGTAGAAACTTCGAAAAGGGCTCATTCGATTGGAAATTGGAGTGGCTAGTGCCCTTTTTAGTAGTCAAAAGTGACTGGACGGCAACTAGTTCCCCCACGCCCAGCATTCCCCCAAACACATCATATCAAAATTTTGATACAGCCATTTTGTTCAGCGTGAAAGCAACCAGATCGTTATCAGTGACAAGACATCTTTTTGTGAGCCTCCCTCCTCTTAAAGCTGCATAAAGTGCAAATACTAGATAGGGTGAAAACATGGACTAAAAATGTAAGACGAAGCATAAAATGGAATAAAAATATAAGAAGGAAGAGAGAATTGATTAACGTCAATTACCGACTTAGCCTAATAATGGGTGATCATAATATGGGCTTAATTACCTAAAAATCAAAGACAAACTTAAGAAATGAATAACAAGCATAAGAAGCAAACGTAAAATCAAATAAAAGCCAAACAAGGATAAAAGATTATACGTTTAAAATGTCATAGAGTGTATATACAAGATGCAGTGCAAACATGCAGTGAAAATAGGGTAAAATCAAGCATAACGTGGGGTAAAAATAAAAGAGAGAATCTATTTGACAGTATAAACTTGACAGTTTCTCATTAATTTTTTCTTCTTCTTCATTTCTGCTTATTTGTTCTTTTCTTTTTTGTCTCTTTTTCAATTTCTTCTTCAGGAACCTTCTTATGGATTTCTTTATCTTCTTTTCTTCTTCATTTCATCTCATTTGTTCTTTTTTTTCATTTCTTCTTCAATTTCTTCCTCTAGAACCTTTTTCATTAATTTCTTCTTCTGCTTTTCTTCTTAATTTCTTCTCTTGTTTTCTTTTCTTCTACATTTAGTCTTCATCTCTTATTTTCTTTATTTGTTATTCAACCTTTTCTTCAAGAATCTTCCCATCAATTTCTCCACAAAAAACATTGAGCTCATCAAACAGTTCGTGGTAACGAACTGTAAGTAAGGAGCGACCCGGCTCAATGGTAACCGAAACTCTAAAAAACGGAATTTTGATACCAATAGATATATCAAAAGAATCAGATTTTAATTCTGATTTCAAATATATAAGTTTCATCAAGTTCAATTTCAAGTTTATCAAAAGTTACACGCCTGAGAAAATTTGGCTGATTTTCGAAAAAAGGGGGAAAAACCCCCTAAAAGTTATTAGCATATTCAGCGTAGCAGAGAACTCTACTGTAGAGGTTTCAAGCTCCTATCTACAAAAATGTGGAATTTTCCATTTTTTGCCAGAAGAATGATCACGAATGCGTGTTTATTCGTTTTTTTGTTTTTTCTTTTCCCCAGGGGTGATCGTTTCGACCCAGTCGTCCTAGAACATCGTGGAAGGGCTCATTCGAACGGCAATTAAAAGTCCTAGTCCTCTTTTTAAGTGACAAAAAGAGGGCAACTAGGCCCCCTCCCACGCTCATTTTTTTCCCAAAGTTACCCGATCAAAATTTTGAGATAGCCATTTTGTTCAGCATGGTCGAAAATATTATAAGTACGTCTTTTAGGATGACTTAATCCCTCGAAGCCCCCAGGAGGAGGGCTGAAAGTTAGGAACTTTACCCAATGCTAACATATAGTATTGGTTATTGGGACCCGGCTCAATGGTAACCGAAACTCTAGAAAACGGTATTTTGATACAAATAGATATATCAAAAGAATTGGATTTAAATGCTGATTTCAAATATATAAGTTTCATCAAGTTTAATCCTACCTATCAAAAGTTAGGTGCCTGAGAAAATTTGGCTGATTTTCGAAAAAAGGGGGAAAGACCCCCTAAAAGCTATAGAAACTTAATGAAAATCACACACCAACATATTCTGCGTATCAGAGAAACATACTGCAGAGGTGTCAAGCTCCTATCTACAAAAATGCGGAATTTTGCATTTTTTGCCCGAAGAAAGATCACAGGTGCGTGTTTATTTTTATTTTTTTCCCCAGGGGTTATCGTATCGACCCAGTGGTCTTAGAATATCGTGGGACGGCTCATTGGAATGGAAATTAACAGTTCTAGTGCCCTTTTTAAGTGACAAAGAAAAAATGAAGGGCAACTAGGCCCCCTCCCACGCTCATTGTTTTCCCAAAGTCACCTGATCAAAATTTTGAGATAGCCATTTTGTTCAGCATGTTCGAAAATATTATGAGTATGTCTTTTAGGATGACTTAATCCCCCGAAGTTCCCGGGAGGAGGGCTGAAAGTTATGAACTTTACCCAATGTTAACATTTAGTATTGGTTATTGGGAAGTATACAGTACAGACGTTTTCAGGGGAGATTTTTCCGGGTAGTGAGGGGGGGCGGGCTTGGACGTAGGCAGGGAGGGGGCCTCCGGGCCCGGGCCCCCAAAAATCTCACGATTTTTTTCATTTTCCCATAATTTTCTGATTTTTCTCACAGAATAATGGGTTTGAAGGATTTGCCCCCCCCCCCCCGAAACAAATTGCCCCCCCCCCCCGAAAAAAATTCCTGCGTAAGTGACTGGGGTCGGGGGTTATGTGGGAGGATCTTTGCACGGAGGAAGTTTTCATGGGGGAAAGGACATTGCTATGAAGGGGGCGCCAGATTTCCCAGCATTATTATAAAAAACGATCAGAAATTAAATAAAAAAACAACAAGTTTTTCAACTGCAACAGCAGCAACATCAAAACTTTAAACGAACATAAAATATTACATATATGATTGGGTTCACCCCATAGTCAATACCTCACTCTTTAAGCCAAAGGTTTTTTAGTACGTTCATAAGAGTCATTTATTCTAATTAACGGTCTTTGTCATTAAGCGGGCATTTTTAATGAATTGGATCAAAATACGAACTTTCACTTAAAGAGCAAGGTATTAAATAGGGGGCAAACTCCCTAATAAACGTATTAAAAATACATGAATACAGAAGTTCGTTACGTAAGTTAGTTCGTAAGTTACGTATATTTATTACTAATAAAAACGTTCGTAAATTAAATTAAACAAGTTTCGAGAAGGCCATTTAACCAAATAAAAGTAAATTAATATGAAAATTTTGTTTTAATTATTCATGTACTGTGAGCCAAGATTAAAACCTGCATTTATTCAAAAACGTTCAAAAATTAAATAAAAAAAAACAAGTTTTTTTAACTGAAAGTAAGGAGCGACATCAAAACTTAAAACGAACAGAAATTATTTCGTATATGAAAGGGGCTGTCCCCTCCTCAACGCCTCGCTCTTTACGCTAAAGTTTGAATTTGTTACAACTCTATTTTTTTTTAACAATAAAATACTTTAGCGTAAAGAGCGAGGCGTTGAGGAGGGGACAGCCCCTTTCATATACGGAATAATTTCCGTTCGTTTTAAGTTTTAATGTCACTCCTTACTTTCAGTTAAAAAACTTGTTTTTTTTATTTAATAACAATAAAAAGCCAATTTGCCATGTAATTCCAACTCACATAATGACCTACTATCCGACATTAACAGATTGAGGATCGGTAATTTTCATTTAACCTACTTCATGTTGAGTCTGGCAGATGAACAATAGCAATCACAACTATTTCAAGAAATGTTCCCAGATGTTGATAGATTCTTAGCTACCTGGTAAAAATGAGCTGCTAGAAATTGTTGCATATCGTTCGTCTGTCAATTTAGAATGACAACGTGACAGGTTTTGAATAAAAATAATTCGTTATTTATAATCGCTGTGATATAAACCTTTCAGAAACAAATGTTGTCAAATTTATTTTAAAAATAAAAATTTTTTTATTCACTTTGAGGCTATTTATTTTCTGTGAAGGGGGTAGGGACACTCTTTGGGCTACGTCTTATGAAACTTGCCTACCCATTGGATGCTGACTGCTGCTTTCTGTATCCAATGCGAGAGTGTTGCCCTTGGATATCACTCAACGCAAGTGATACATAAGGGCAACTTTTAGTTGTCCTTGGATATTACACCATAAATGGACACATTTGCTAAAAATTATCTACCAGCTTCCTTTTTGGACACTTTAGGAGAGATTGGCATACCACCACATCTTAAGAAAAGATATTTGTGTAAAATCAACAAAACCATAATAAAATGCTGAATTGTTTTGACTTATTGAAACCTTTGTGTAGCAGTTTAATCTGGATTTGAACCCATTAGAAAGGTATGGAAATTCCCATTGGGGCTACAATTCGTTGCAATATAGTTCTTTGAAAAATCTTTAAGCCCAGTACCAAATAACTTATCATTTTTAGTTTCGTGAAGCATTTCCTTCATTTTGATTAATTTTTCTTGTTCTAACTGCCTTCAAAATTTTTAGATTGAACTCACTAGAGTAGTTTGTTTTAACCCCTGTCCTACACTAGAGCAAAGAAACTGTGAAAGCCTAATAAATCCAAAGGACCTATGTGCAGTTACTCCCTATGTTTTTTTTCTGATTTTTGTGGTTTTTATGATTTTTGGTGATTGTCAAATATTTATTTGAGGTTGCTGAGCAGATGATCCATCCATTTGGTGACGATGATGAAAAATTTGAGTTGAAAATCTTGATTGACAGGCATACAAAGGTACTGTTTTTTTTCCATTCCCAATACCGCTGTTCAAGTTTTTCGAACTTGTAAACAGTGTTTCAATTTTTGGGATGATGCATCTCTTAGGTGCCACATTGCTAGGACACAAGCAAACGAAGGAGTGACATGGGCAAATAGTTACTGGAACTCTAAAAAAGTAGTTTATGTAACAGTATACACATCAAACCAATCAACTCTTCATGGTGATTAAAAAGTTTTTTATTGTTCTTAAAAATAAAGTTGGGAGACAGTCAAACTTTAGAGTAAAGAGCAAAGCCTTGAGGAGGGGACAGCCCCTTTCATATACGGAATAATTTCTGTTTGTTTTAAGTCTTAATGTCGCCCCTTACTTTCAGTAAAAAAAAAACTGTTTTTTTATTTAATTTCTGAACGTTTTTGAATTAATACAGGTTTTGATTTTGGCTCACCGTACATGAATAATTAAAACGAAATTTGTATGTTAACAAAAGTAGAGTGCTAACTTATACTTCTATAACTCTATGTTCCTTCCTTTGCTATTCTACGACTCTATGTTCCTTCCTGTGCTATTCTAAGGGACCTCTACACCTTTTCAAAGAGAGTGAGTATTCTCTCACACATATGTTCCTTGGTACCTTTCCAAGCAAAGTGATCAAACACGTTTTGAAACTATAGTTGAGATTGTATAATGCAAGCAGACTGGTTTTTGAGGCAACACAGATTTTTTTAGGTCAATCAGAGAGAGCGGAGGTTATTCCATATACAATAACTTGATTAGTAATTGGATTCGAGAAAAAGGAGTGATTTTCATTGCAATTCATATTAGTAAGAAAATTAAATTCAGAGAGAATAGTTTATTTGAGACGATATTAGTAGAAAAAATGAGTGGAGCATTTATACTATTGGAGGTTGATGGTGGAACCGGTAGCAGCAGCCAAGTATATCTTTGCCATTTTTTGAGCCACGTTTGAGTACCAAACATGGCTGTGGAAATAACACGAGGCTGTAGACTAAGCCTTGAATGGGATGATATGTCTGTTAGATATATGATATCCTTGAGCAAACTTTGAATGGAAGAACAAATATGTTTTGCTGTGAAACTTAACACTTTGCATATGATTAAGCTTCAAGTAGTATTGGATGTGTTTATGATAGACACTGGTGAAGACACATTGAATTAGGTATTATTTTTGTTGTACCTATGCTCAACAAAACTGTTTCTAAATCAAAGATATTTTTCTTTCTATAGTAGACTAGCGTGTATTTTTTTAGAGTAGAAAAAAAAATTTTGGTTAGTCTGAAGTTGGTTGTGAGAGTTTTAGGACTCTAAAAAATGGATAGATTTGAGAAAAAACGAATCATGGGGAATCTTAAGTTTATGGAAAAACTTTTGATTCTAGATGATGATTTTCTAGAGCTGTCTATTCAAAGGAAGATATTTTCTCTGGGAATGCTTGTCGATATAATGAAAACTGATTCTCCGTCATTAGACTATTGCATGAAGCTTTTACGTGGTAGATCAACGGCATTTACACAATTTATTGATATATTAATCACTACACAGCAAAATCATATTGTGGATATTCTTTTAAACAGTAGCTTAGGAATTTAGGACTTTTGTTCACGAGAAAGATGGAGTTCAAGGATGTTTTAATCATCTCTCTCTTTCTCTCTATCCCAATCAATTTGTTGTTGGTTGCTCAGTTTCATTTTGGCGGTGAGGGTGTCAACACATGAAAAAATTTTCCATACATGTCCACTATGCATGTATACACTGGGCAGCTGGTCATCATGTGAGAATTGTACAATGATTGATGAGTATGATGAAAAGTGCAGATTATGCAACCCGGGTAAATTGCATAGAGGATATGCTGTACAAATTAAAGGTTGTAATTCTTGTCTTGAACAGGTGTGTGACTCTCATCCTAGAGGGCACCTATGCTCAAATTGCAACTATGAGAAATGTAATCAGTGGGAGAATACATATCCTGGTATGATTGGAAAGAATAATAAGCTGGGTTACACACTATTGATGCCAGATCGGTATTGTTATGACACTAGACAGTATTTAATGGAGGAACTAGGTCAATAATTAAGACACTAGGGCAACAAAATACTATGGTCTTTGTTTAATAATCTTGAAGATAACAACTGCCTCGACTACTCGCCCACAAATTTTATTTGATTGTGACAGAATTTGATTTACCACTTGAAGACAATGTTTGTGACATTGCTTCAAGTAAGCAAATTGAAACATGTGAGTTCAACAAAATAAATAAGAATAGTATCATTGACTATACAAAGAGATATGATAAGAGTGAAGTTACACTCTATTGTACAAAATGCGACCCTGACATTGCAGCACATCAGGATCAGTATACTGTGAATTCAGATAATCTACCTGCATTAGCTGTTCTTGACAAATGCCTATACCAAGTAGAAGATGAAATCTAAAGAGTAGAAAAGTCGCTTTTATCATTTACATACATTATTTTTATTGATAAACAATTTCACATACATTTTTAGAACATTTTATTCGTAGGGCACTCAAATCAATATTAAACACCCTTGTAAGTACATTTTCCACTAGAAAGTCGTTCAATCGAGGTAAGTCAACGTAGATGTAGAGAAAATGCTTGTAGGTATAGCCCCGACATCTGAACATGAAAAAGAGTAGAGCATGAAAGCCACATGTCATAGTCGCTGAATCCTGTACTCTTCGTTGATTTTGAATAATAGTTTTCCCACTGCTTTCAATAAAGTTGCTGATGAATGGAGTATAGAATTTATACGATAGGACAGGTTGATCAAAAAATTCAATATTCGTCGATGTTTGAAAAATGCATACCCAATGGTATGTCTTCAAATTCGATGGACAGCTATTAACAATGATTAGGTTATTGTTGACACTTCGAATTTTTTGAATAAAGTCCGATGATATGCATTAGGACTTCTACTAGGACATGTATGGATCCATACTAAATACGTTGATTATTTGGTTTGTGTTCATGGTGCTAGGTCTAGTAGAACCATGCCGTCGGGTGTGATTTCCCAATAGGTTTCAAATTGACTCAATGATTCTAGCGTGATACTCTCAGTCAAAGCATCGGCAAATGTACATTCTAAACGTACATTCCCTGTTCGTACTATGCTCATATCCTGGGTCCCCGACAGGTCCAAAACAATTATACCATGATTTTTTAAAAACATTGAATCGGTTATTCCATTTTAAAATAGTTGAGAGTCATGATCTAGGGATTGCATGGTTAACAGTAGAGATGGGGGTCCGAGTCGTGTCAGGGCTCCTTATATGGGCATAGAATACTGACAGGGCTCCAAATATGGGCATAGGGTCATTAGGGAGAACACGTGGTTAATGGGGTCAATGACCTCTTTTTCCAAGGTCGATTTATTTGATGTTTCTATGTGTAATAGCTCCGGGGCGAAGGTTGCACATGCGCATTGAATTCTAACGGGAACAATGTTATTGATCTAGGACTCGAAGGGGAAGTGAATTTCCGAGAAATTGATTGCGTAATCGAAGGGGAAATTAAGAAACAAACATGGCTTCTTTAATCTGTGATTTACATAATCGCTAGGGGACATTGTTGATTCACGAAGGGGAGAATTATGAAACAAACATGGCTTCATTGTTGTTTGGCTAGCCTGTCCTGAGAAATTGATTTACATAATCGCTAGGGGGAATTATTGATTCATGAGTGGGGGAATTACGAAACATTAAGGTTTCTTTAATCTTAGGTCATGGTTTTTCAAGTGAGAATTTCCCCTGTTTTTTCATTCTCACTTGGAAAACCATAAACCACGTGGTGTAGTCACGAGTAGCACCTGTGAACTTGATTTACATAATCGCTAGGGGAAATTATTGATTCAAGAAGGGGGAATTATGAAACATTAAGGCTTAGTTAATATTAGGGCTGTGGTCGTGGGGACGGAATAAAAACAACTGGCTTCAGGGTTGTTTGTTTAGATTAACCTGAGAAATAGCACCTGTGAACTTGTTTTACATAATCGCTAGGGGAAATTATTTATTCACGATGAGGGAATTAGGAAACATTAAGGCTTCTTTAATCTTTAGGCCTGTCACGAGTAGCACATGTGAACTTGATTTACATAATCGCTAGGGGAAATTATTGATTCACGAATGGGAGAATTAAGAAACATTAAGGCTTCTTTAATCTTAGGTCTGAGGGATAAACGTTCTTTAGATCAGAGAGAAAAATTAATATTCTATTTCAAATAGGGCTTCATTGATCTTTAGTGTCAGGAATTATAATTGACATCACTTGTTATCTTGGAATTATGCGGGAGTCTAAAGAGATAGAAATTCTATTTTTAAATACGGCTTCACGGAGCTTTAAGTCGGAGAGATAAATTGATATTCTAACGAAACCCTAAAAGTTTAGCTAGGAACATTTATGAGGTGAAGAGATTAACGAAGGAAAGGGTTTCCTAGAAATTTGAAATGCGTTAGCGCATAGATGCCATACAAAAGGAACACGCTGAAATTACGTTTAGGGATTATTTGGGCGAAACGGTTTTATCCATTTTATGGGATTATTTCGGCGAAACAGTTAGAGACATTTTGAAAGAAGATTTTTGAAGAGATTTTAGAAGAGAATTTGAGGGTGAAACTCTGTGGTCGTTATAATACACAAGTTCCATTTGAACAGTGTTGTGAGGTCCTCTACCCCAACCCCAAAGGGTTCCGATCCCCCACCACAACCCCGAAGGAAGTCCTCGGTACTCAAAGATCCCCCCAGCTCCCAAAGAGCCCCAGCCCCCCCAAACGCCCTCCTCAGACCCTCAAAGGCCCTCCCCTGGTCCTCAAAGGGCCCCCGGACCCCCAAAGGGCCCCCGGACCCCAGAGGCCCTCCCCCGGTCCTCAAAGGTCCCTCGGGTTCCCAAAGGACCACCGGTGCCCCCCAAAGACCCACCCAGACCCCCAAATGCCATCCCCGAACCCCCAAAGGCCCTCCCTGTGCCCCAAAGGCCCTCCCCCGGCCCCCCTCCTCCTCCTCCTCCCACCTCCTCCTCCTCCTCCCTCCTCCTCATCCTCCCTCCTCCTCCTCCTCCTCCTCCCACCTCCTCCCTCCTCCTCCTCCCACCTCCTCCTCCTCCTCCTCCCACCTCCTCCTCCCACCTCCTCCTCCTCCCACCTCCTCCCACCTCCTCCTCCTCCTCCTCCTCCCTCCTCCTCCTCCACCCCCTTCCTCCTCCTCCTCCTCCTCCTTCTACCTCCTCCCCCCCCCCCATTCCCTCATCATTTTTTATACTTTTTTGTGCATTGAGACACAGAACGACCCCCTGCCCCCCAGCCCCTCCCCCTCCAAAGGTCTGATTTTTCAAAGTTCATTTTGAATTTCTTTCGTTGAAATGCAAGAGTTGGAATATTTCAGTAGTGTTTGGTTGTGGTTTACCTTGTCACAGTTACATTTTCTTGATTTGTGAAAGTTTATTTTGTATTTCTTTCATTGAAATGCAAGAGTTGGAATATTTCAGTAGTGTTCTGGTGTGGTTTACCGTGTCACAGTTACAGTCTATAGATTTTTCAAACTTACTTTTGAATTTATTTCGTTGTTCTCCACGAGCTGGTATAATTGAGTAGTGTTTGGTCGTGGTTTACCTTGTCACAGTTACATTCCCTTAATTTTTCAAAATTCATTTTGAATTTCTTTCGATGAAATGCAAGAGTTGGAATATTTCAGTAGTGTTTGGTTGCGGTTTACCTTGTCACAGTTACATTTTCTTGATTTTTCAAAGTTCATTTTGAATTTCTTTAATTGAAATGCAAGAGTTGGAATATTTCAGTAGTGTGATGTTGTAGTTTACCATGTCACAGTTACATTACCTTAATTTTTCAAAGTTCATTTTGAATTTATTTCGTTGAAATGCAAGAGTTGGAATATTTCAGTAGTGTTTTGTTGTGGTTTACCCTGTCACAGTTAAATTCACTTAATTTATGATAGTAAATTTTGAATTTCTTTCGTTGAAATGCAAGAGTTGGAATATTTCAGTAGTGTGATGTTGTAGTTTACAATGTCACAGTTACATTAGCTTTATTTTTGAAAGTTCATTTTGAATTTCTTTCGTTGAAATGCAAGAGTTGGAATATTTCACTAGTGTTTGGTTGTGGTTTACCTTGTCACAGTTACATTTTCTTGATTATTCAAAGTTCATTTTGAATTTCTTTCATTTAAATGCATGTTTTGGACTATTTAATTTTTTTTGGGTCTTTTTTTTCATTGGATATTTTACTTTTAAGTTTTATTACAAAGTAAATTTTGAATTTCTTTAGTTGAAATGCAAGAGTTGGAATATTTCAGTAGTGTTTGGTTGTGGTTTACATTGTAACAGTTACATTCCCTTGATTAATCAGAGTACAAATTGAATTACTTTAGTTGAATTGCAAGATTTTTATTATGTATGGATTTTGTTTGTACTGATGCACTTGTCAATTGTACTGTCCATGAATTATACAAATTTCATTTTGATTATCTTACGTATATTTTAAAGATTTGTTAGATTTCACAAGATTTTTTATAAGTTTTACCTTATAAAATTTACTTATTAAATAAATTTCAATGTTCATTTCGATTGTAGGTCATTGAATTGAAAGAGTTGTTATATGTCACTTGTGTGGTCTTTTTTTTTACATTTTCACAGATACACCACCGTACTTATTAAATTTAAATTTGACTATCTTTATATTTATATACTGAGGGTTTCGTTTTAACGAGTGGTTTTGTTTTTTAGTCAAGTTCTATGGAAATATTAAAATATTTTTTAAGTAGAATTTTGATGTTACAACGATGTATATACATTGTTGTACTCTTTAACATGAGGATTAAAGTGTATTAAATTGTAAAAGTTAAATTTTATTGATTTTTAAATTTTAATTTTGAGTTTCTTTCATTGAAATGCAATAGGTGGACAATTTAAGTAGTGTTTTGTTGTGGTTTACCTTGTCACAGTTACATTTTCTTGATTCTTCAAAGTTCATTTTGAATTTCATTCGTTGAAATGAACGAGTTGGAATATTTCAGTAGTTTTTGTTTGTGGTTTACATTGTGATAGATACATTTTCTTGATTTTTAAAAGTTCATTTTTAATTTCTTTCTTTGAAACTAAAGAGTTGTAATATTTAAGTATTGTTTGATTTTGGGTTACCGTGTCACAGTTACATTTTCTTGATTTTTCAAAGTTCATTTGAATTTCTTTATTTTAAATTCAAGAGTTGGAATTTTTCAGCAGTGTTTGGTTATGGTTTACCTTGTCACAGTTAAATTTTAATGATTTTATAACGTTAATTTTGAAGTTATTTCATTGAAATGCAAGAGTTGGAATATTTAACTAGTGTTTGGTTGCGGTTTAAAATGTCAAAGATAAATTTTATTGATTATTCAATTTTACATTTGAATTTATTTCTTTGAAATTCAAGAGTTGGAATATTTCAGTAGTGTGTTAGTTGTGGTTTACCTTGTCACAGTTACATTCCCTTAATTTTTCAAAGTTCATTTTGAATTTCTTTCGTTGAAATGCAAGAGTTGGAATATTTCACTAGTGTTTGGTCGTGGTTTAACATGTCACAGTTACATTTTCGTTATTTTTTAAAGTTCATTTTGAATTTCTTTCTTTGAAATGCAAGAGTTGGAATATTTCAGAAGTGTTTTGTTTCGGTTCACCTTGTCACAGTTACATTGTCTTGATTTTTAAAAGTTCATTTTGAATTTCTTTCTTTGAAATGCAAGAGTTGGAATATTTAAGTAGTGTTTGGTAGTGGTTTACCATGTCACAGTTACATTCACTTAATTTTTCAAAGTTCATTTTGAATTTATTTACTTGAAATGCAAGAGTTGGAATATTTCAGTAGTGTATGGTTATGGTTTACCTTGTCAAATTGCAATTTGCTTTTTTTTACAATGTTCATTTGATGTCCTTAAGTTGAAAATTAAGTTTTGTTATATTAAATTAGATTTTGGTTATTGTTTTAATTGACACTTTGACTATTAATCGATTTTCAAATGATCATTTGAATATATTAAATTTTAAATAAATTTATTGACTCTGTAAGTAGTGGTTTGTTGTTTTATTAAGTGTATAAGTTGAATATTAATTATTGTTAAATAATAATTTGAACTTATTTAGTTGTATTTAACTAGCTGGAACATTTCAGTATTGTACGTATGTGGTTTACCTTTTCAAAGTTAAATTTTCTTGATTTTTAATAGAAAATTTCGAATTTATTTTGTTGTAATTCAAGAGTTGGGAAATTGGGGTCTTAGTCCACCACCCCGAATGGTGGAAATCCACTAGCTCAATATTGGGGTCTCAGTCCACCAACCTGAATGGTGGAAATTCACTAGCTCAGAATTAGGGTCTTAGTCCACCAGCCTGAATGGTGGAAATTCACTAGCTCAGAATAGGGTCTTAGTCCACCAGCCTGAATGGTTTAAATTCACATTAGACGAGGTTACGTGCGCACACACACACACACACAGAGAGACGACTAACACACGGGGACAACACACACTAAGAGACGACACACACAGAAAAAAACTGAATGACAATATGAATCTGATCAGGAAGTGTTTACAATTCAGGTTGGCCGAGTGGTTAAGGCGCTAGACTCATGATCTGGTCCCCATATGGGGTCGTGGGTTCGAGTCCCACACTAGACAATTTTTTTCTTATTCTAAATCTTTGGAAACAGCCTATATTTCTGACCGTTTAAGT